>NC_053391.1:157711647-157986349 GCF_905171765.1 Bufo bufo
AAGCGGAGGCCTTGAAACAACAGTTTATTGATAAACAATATCCAGCTTATCAGTTGGAAAAATCACTGGGGGAAGTTAGGACAATGAAGAGGGAGGACTTTTTTGCCCCCAGGCAGAAACAAGTGGCTGATGAAACATTGAGAATGATCTTGCCATTCCATGCGCAGTACAAAAGTATGGAAAGTATCATTGGGAAACACTGGCATCACCTGCTTGGGGACAAGATAGTCGGACCAATACTTACAAACACACCCCAGATTACTTATACTAGGGTTTCCAATTTGGGTCTAAAGGTTGCCCCTTCAAAAAAAAAAAAAAATCCTAAAGGCAGTTTCAACTCAAAATACATTTACATTAGACATTAAAGAGGGTCTAACATGTGATTCAACCAATGTGATATACCTAATTGAATGTCAGTGTCGAAAACAATACATAGGACGGACTAAACGAACCCTAAAAAAGAGGATATCAGAACATGTCACTAATATAAAAAAGGTAGAACCGAAAAAGAAGAGGCCTCCCTACAATACCGTAAATGAGGGCAATCAGAACCAATCATATAAACCTAAAAATGTTGCTAGAAAAACAACCATAGAATGCCCAATAAAAATATAAATATTTTATTAAATCATCAATTGATCAAAAATTATTTAAAGACATTTTCACAGAATTACTATGGAGAAAAATCAGCAAAACAATCTGGATGCAGTAGTCCCCCCCCGTCGGTGCCTCAAAAACCCGCCAAATAGATGACATACATGTCCATGCAATATGCAGTAAGGTGATTCACAAGTAGAAAATATCAGGTGAATACCTGCTACAAGTGACTGTGATATTCACCTCGCTGCACAGCCCAGTGGAGAGTTAGTGTGTACTGGTAGGGCCCTAAATGGTAATACTCTAGAGCACATAATCACATACCATCCGTTAAATAATTTCAAATGAATATGCCCCTAAACAACAGGTCATGGATAGCAGACTGCAAAATAACAAACTATTACACAAAAGTACCCACTGGGAACGTGAACATACCCATAGACATGATGAAGGGCTGAGACACCGAACACAAGGCAGGCAAGAACCCCGACGCGCGTTTCGCCTCAGCTTCGTCAGGAGGTTAATGAGAGTGTGGCCATGGCTCCCCCTTTATACCCCTCATGTAGCTACACATATGTAAATAATTGATATAACTCAGCTGATACCTATTAACCGAGCGCTTGTGCACGATGATGCACACCGTGGACATCATGGAGGCGCCGCATTCATCAGGAGGAGGGGTGGAACGCAAACATGCGTTCCAGCCCGCCTCCCAAGGAAACACAGCGGCGTCCCCACGTGACCCGGCGCACAGCGCATCCTGGCCAAGCGCTGCATCAGCTCATCCGGCAGACATGCCATTAGACTCTGAAAATGTCAAACCCTCTTCAAATATATGGGAAATGGTTTTATCCCTAAATAGAGTCTACATGGAGTATATAAAGTCCGAAAATGCCAGAGGACCGCTGAGTATACAAAGCTAATAGCAGAGAAGATAGAAAAGAAAGAGGGGTAAAGTAGAAGGAAAGAAAGAGCAGGAGGGATCAGGAGGAATGAACAAAAACTCCATACCATATATTTAGATTATGGATACACGTATCTATGATCACATAATCATAGAAAGGATCCTTGATGTCGTACTGTATAATGGTAAATTAATACATCAACAATAGCATGATTCTATGGACAATTGAGTGCCCAGATTTCTAACAAGAAAAACTATAGTTCCACAGTACCATGATTTCATACAAGTTTACAGCAAATTAGCATGATAGATGTATACAAGGAGAGTGCTATGATTCCACATCAATTGAATCCCATGATTTTTAACAATAAATTTACATATCCATGACACCATGATTACAACAATTTATCACCAACAAACATTATGTGCATAATTATGTGATACAATATATATATTTCCTCTGAGACGTGATATATGTACATCAATTATGTACATATACAGTACAGACCAAAAGTTTGGACACACCTTCTCATTCAAAGAGTTTTCTTTATTTTTATGACTATGAAGGCATCAAAACTATGAATTAACACATGTGGAATTATATACATAGCAAACAAGTGTGAAACAACTGAAAATATGTCATATTCTAGGTTCTTCAAAGTAGCCACCTTTTGCTTTGATTACTGCTTTGCACACTCTTGGCATTCTCTTGATGAGCTTCAAGAGGTAGTCCCCTGAAATGGTTTTCACTTCACAGGTGTGCCCTGTCAGGTTTAATAAGTAGGATTTCTTGCCTTATAAATGGTGTTGGGACCATCAGTGGCGTTGAGGAGAAGTCAGGTGGATACACAGCTGATAGTCCTACTGAATAGACTGTTAGAATTTGTATTATGGCAAGAAAAAAGCAGCTAAGTAAAGAAAAACGAGTGGCCATCATTACTTTAAGAAATGAAGGTCAGTCAGTCAGCCGAAAAATTGGGAAAACTTTGAAAGTAAGGGCTATTTGACCATGAAGGAGAGTGATGGGGTGCTGCGCCAGATGACCTGGCCTCCACAGTCACCGGACCTGAACCCAATCGAGATGGTTTGGGGTGAGCTGGACGCAGAGTGAAGGCAAAAGGGCCAACAAGTGCTAAGTATCTCTGGGAACTCCTTCAAGACTGTTGGAAGACCATTTCAGGGGACTACCTCTTGAAGCTCATCAAGAGAATGCCAAGAGTGTGCAAAGCAGTAATCAAAGCAAAAGGTGGCTACTTTGAAGAACCTAGAATATGACATATTTTCAGTTGTTTCACACTTGTTTGTTATGTATATAATTCCACATGTGTTAATTCATAGTTTTGATGCCTTCATAGTCATGAAAATAAAGAAAACTCTTTGAATGAGAAGGTGTGTCCAAACTTTTGGTCTGTACTGTATATATATATATAGAGGAAAACAATAATTTTCCAAAAACAAGAGTGATGTTACTCTCATACCAATATTATCAGAGACAAATTTAAGTGACCCATCCAACAATTCATTCCATAGAAGTGTAGATCCCATTAAATAAAAATTGTGTCCTATCCAGCCCGTTAAAAAAACATTTACATAAATTCATAATTAGTGTGAAACACCGCAGGGAATGATCGATGGACCCAAGTGCAACTGGGCCCACCAAAACATAGTGGGTCCAGTGCAGTCGGGCCCACCGTCACACCCCAGCAACACTGGACACACACATAATTATCCCATCCATAATTGTGAAAAAATCAACATCTGTACTCATACAAAAAATCATAGTGATCGACAAATCTTCTAATACGAGTTGTATTACAACTTACAGTGACATATCCTATGCAACAATATTATCAGAGTAAAAACTCCAAAATCCATAATAATAAATATATATAAAACTAATAATTCATACTCAGGGGTGATAGATGTGCCCAAGTCCAGCCGGGTACCATCAATAGTGGTTATACCAGCCCAGTCAGGCACATCATCATCCAAAATGACAAATAATCATAACCCTAACCGCATAGATCTATGCGGTTAGGGTTATGATTATTTGTCATTTTGGATGATGATGTGCCTGACTGGGCTGGTATAACCACTATTGATGGTACCCGGCTGGACTTGGGCACATCTATCACCCCTGAGTATGAATTATTAGTTTTATATATATTTATTATTATGGATTTTGGAGTTTTTACTCTGATAATATTGTTGCATAGGATATGTCACTGTAAGTTGTAATACAACTCGTATTAGAAGATTTGTCGATCACTATGATTTTTTGTATGAGTACAGATGTTGATTTTTTCACAATTATGGATGGGATAATTATGTGTGTGTCCAGTGTTGCTGGGGTGTGACGGTGGGCCCGACTGCACTGGACCCACTATGTTTTGGTGGGCCCAGTTGCACTTGGGTCCATCGATCATTCCCTGCGGTGTTTCACACTAATTATGAATTTATGTAAATGTTTTTTTAATGGGCTGGATAGGACACGATTTTTATTTAATGGGATCTACACTTCTATGGAATGAATTGTTGGATGGGTCACTTAAATTTGTCTCTGATAATATTGGTATGAGAGTAACATCACTCTTGTTTTTGGAAAATTATTGTTTTCCTCTATATATATATATGTACATAATTGATGTACATATATCACGTCTCAGAGGAAATATATATTGTATCACATAATTATGCACATAATGTTTGTTGGTGATAAATTGTTGTAATCATGGTGTCATGGATATGTAAATTTATTGTTAAAAATCATGGGATTCAATTGATGTGGAATCATAGCACTCTCCTTGTATACATCTATCATGCTAATTTGCTGTAAACTTGTATGAAATCATGGTACTGTGGAACTATAGTTTTTCTTGTTAGAAATCTGGGCACTCAATTGTCCATAGAATCATGCTATTGTTGATGTATTAATTTACCATTATACAGTACGACATCAAGGATCCTTTCTATGATTATGTGATCATAGATACGTGTATCCATAATCTAAATATATGGTATGGAGTTTTTGTTCATTCCTCCTGATCCCTCCTGCTCTTTCTTTCCTTCTACTTTACCCCTCTTTCTTTTCTATCTTCTCTGCTATTAGCTTTGTATACTCAGCGGTCCTCTGGCATTTTCGGACTTTATATACTCCATGTAGACTCTATTTAGGGATAAAACCATTTCCCATATATTTGAAGAGGGTTTGACATTTTCAGAGTCTAATGGCATGTCTGCCGGATGAGCTGATGCAGCGCTTGGCCAGGATGCGCTGTGCACCGGGTCACGTGGGGACGCCGCTGTGTTTCCTTGGGAGGCGGGCTGGAACGCATGTTTGCGTTCCACCCCTCCTCCTGATGAATGCGGCGCCTCCATGATGTCCACGGTGTGCATCATCGGGCACAAGCGCTCGGTTAATAGGTATCAGCTGAGTTATATCAATTATTTACATATGTGTAGCTACATGAGGGGTATAGAGGGGGAGCCATGGCCACACTCTCATTAACCTCCTGACGAAGCTGAGGCGAAACGCGCGTCGGGGTTCTTGCCTGCCTTGTGTTCGGTGTCTCAGCCCTTCATCATGTCTATGGGTATGTTCACGTTCCCAGTGGGTACTTTTGTGTAATAGTTTGTTATTTTGCAGTCTGCTATCCATGACCTGTTGTTTAGGGGCATATTCATTTGAAATTATTTAACGGATGGTATGTGATTATGTGCTCTAGAGTATTACCATTTAGGGCCCTACCAGTACACACTAACTCTCCACTGGGCTGTGCAGCGAGGTGAATATCACAGTCACTTGTAGCAGGTATTCACCTGATATTTTCTACTTGTGAATCACCTTACTGCATATTGCATGGACATGTATGTCATCTATTTGGCGGGTTTTTGAGGCACCGACGGGGGGGACTACTGCATCCAGATTGTTTTGCTGATTTTTCTCCATAGTAATTCTGTGAAAATGTCTTTAAATAATTTTTGATCAATTGATGATTTAATAAAATATTTATATTTTTATTGGGCATTCTATGGTTGTTTTTCTAGCAACATTTTTAGGTTTATATAATATAAAAAAGGGATATGATTTGCACTCTCTGTCCAAGCATTACAGGGATCATCACAAAAGTGACTCATCTACCCTTATATATATGGCACTTGAAAGGGTTAGACACCCATGGAGAGGGGGGGGAACCATATCCTTCAGATGTCAAGAAATGAATCAAAAAGGATATTTGAGTTTGATTCCTTAATCCCAAAGGGTTTGAATGCTGATATGGAGCTCTTTGGGTTCCTTTAAATGGGTGTTGGTCTATCATGAATGGGACATCTGTGTCAGGCTGTTTTCCAGCACCCAGATCTCCCCTTTCTGGTAGGCTCGCGCCCCCATACATCTTATTTTTACATTCATTATGTACATCACATCGTATGAGGACGGACATGCAATCCAGACCCCAGTATATAATCTCCAGTCTCCGATTTTAACAGTTATAATATATTTTTTTTAAAACGCACCGAAAACGCGAAGAAACCGCATATGCGTTTCTTCAATTTTTTGGTCTATCTTTTAGTTTATTCATAATTGGGACATACATTGACCTAATTACATATTTTTTATACTTTATTTATATGTACTGTACCATATATGGATATTTTAGATATTAATATAATCGTTTTATTGAATAAGGATAATGTATAAAAAAGGACATTTGGCCAACACTGTTAACACCACTGAAGAAGGGATCCTTTTACCCCGAAACGCGTATAGTAATAACAGTGAGGGACCACCAAGAAAGAAGCGCTTACAACTACATATTCCTCATTTGGAAGTAAAGCAACTACGAAGCAAACCTCCTGCATCTAAAGAGATTTGAAATCCCCGCCTGGAATCACAAGTCACATGACCGCGCAGTAAACCACGTGGGACGCCACACAGGTCTTGGCAGGTCACAGCGGTGAAATTTTCCTGTCTGAACCCTGCTACTCAGAGCACGTTTCTACAACGCTCTGACTAAAGATTCCTGCTCTATGCCCTATCACAGGTTAGCACCGATGCACACTCACTGTTTTTTAGGTAGCTGGGCAGAGATCAGTCATGTCACATTCTTCCAAGAGGTAGCTGCTTGTCTTGGTCAGGTACGTGGTCGCAGGTGTCATCTGGCTCCTGATACAGTCGCTTGCTTGTCCCAACGCATTGTCTTTTCCTCTCTCTCTCTAGATTGCAGGTACTGGAATCCATATCAGTTTAGCTCTGCCAGGAGTCCCCCTGTCCTCTACCACGGTCCCGTTAACCTATAGCATGTTAGCCAGGCCCCGTGACCTGTCGCAAGTCTCTCAATTGGATGATATCACTCTTTTCAGAATCACTTTTTAGTCTCTGTGGCTCTGTCCAACTGCAGCCAGACCATCAGCTCACCACCAGCCAGGAAGACATGAAAACTTTCTTTCTTACTCAAAGACACAATGGCCTCTTGTGGCTGAAAGAAGTCATCACAGTCTGTGTAAAACATTATCACTAGCAATTCAATGTAACTTGGTCATTCTAGGGGGCTGACCCTTACAGCAGTATGCAGTAAAGATGAAGGCAGGGAGTCCCTCTGAGTTACTTGCACAAATGTCCCACTGCCCGATGCATGCTCACTTGCTTGTGTAGTGACAGCCGAATTGACACCATTCGACAGAGGGATGACTTATGGCTCTCCAACTTGTTGGACCCTCGCTACCAGTCCAGAATGGGGGCCTATTTTACACCCACCGAGAGGGAGGACAAACTGAACAACTACAGAGACATCATATGTAGTCAGTTGGCCGCTGCCAATCTGCGCCATTGTCCATCCTCTTGCAGGTCTGACAGGGGGGCTCTCTGCACTCACGTTCCACTGCCATTGCTGCTGGGGAGGGGTGGGGTGGCAGGAGCAGTACCAGCTCCATCAGCAGCAGACTGAGTCTACAGTCACTGATGAGCAGCTTTCTTTACCCGCATAGTCAAGAAACTACTCACCAGCAGCAGGTAGACCTGGAGCAGAACCTGAACCAGCAGGTGATGGCATACTTGGACAGCACCCTGCCACCCCAAATTGAAGATCCGCTGGACTACTGGGTAGCCAAACTGGATGTGTGGCCGCAACTAGCAGAGTTTGCCCTGGAAAAGCTGTCCTGCCCGACCAGTAGTGTGGCATCAGAGCCGGTGTTTAGTGCTGCAGGGGCCATAGTTACCCCAAGGAGAACTCGTCTGTACACCCAAAATGTGGAGAGACTGACCTTTGTCAAGATGAATCAGGCCTAGATTAGCCAGGATTTCCAACCACCAACTCCTGATGCATCAGACTAGATCATCCATGGTGCCACACCAACACTTTGATAAAAAGAGACCGGTTTCTTCTGACTATCTACCTCAGCTACTACTCTGATGCTGCCATCCGCCTTATGCCACACATCTTATGCCTAGTGCTCCTTCTTTTAGCCACCTTGGTCAGCGGGTACTGGTATTGCCACCCGACGCCACACTCTGTCACCGGGTCACTTTGTGGTCTTCTGATATAGCTGCTACTGCCATCTCCACACTATGTCATCTTGCCACTCTGTGGTCTCCTGATGCTTCTGCTGCCATCTCCACATTATGTCACCTTGCCACTCTGTGGTATCCTGATGCTGCTGCCATCTCCACACTATGTCACCTTGCCACTCTGTGATATCCTCCTGCTGCTGCTATATCCACATTATGTCACCTTGACACTCTGTGGTATCCTCCTGCTGCTACTGCTGCTGCCATATCCAAATTATGTCACTTTGCCACTCTGTGGTATCCTGATGCTGCTTCTGCCGCCATCTCCACACTATGCCACCTTGCCACTCTGTGGTCTCCTGATGCTACTGCTGTCATCTTCACACTATGTCACCTTGCCACTCTGTGGTATCCTGTTTCTGCTGCTGCCATATCCACACTATGTCACCTTGCCACTCTGGGGTATCCTCCTGATGCTTCTGCTGTTACCGCCACCTCCACACTCCACTGTAATTGGGCCACTCTGTGGTCTCCTCATGCTGCTTCCACCTCATCAATATGTCATAAGTCCACTCTGTGAACTTCTCATGCTGTTCCCATCCTCCCCACTTCATGACTGGGCCACTATTTTACCTTTCGGCCTGGCTGACATTATCATTTATTTGACCTTTCTTCTGATCTGTCAGAAGGAAGGGAAAATAAGACGCACAACGGATCCTGTCTGTGCAACAGCTATAAGGCCTGTATGGTCCCATCAGAATTGGCTTATAATTTGGTAGCCAAAAGCAGGAGTGGGTACAAAACACAGAAGACATGCAAATATTCCATTCACGTGTCATCTCCATTTTAGATCCACTCCTGTTTTTTTTTTGGGCATTAGCATTACTGATGGATTATTGAGCAAATTCTGACCGAGTGAAGGCGTATGCTCCACAGACAGAATCTGTTTTTTGGGGGTTATTGTTCTGACGGATCAGAGGAAGGGAAAAATAATCAGTGGCGTTGACACAAACTTACTGCTGACACCCTCTCCACTCTGTCAGGGGGGCTCTACTTGTATAAGCATTTGTATAAAACAGGTTCTATAGACGTCTATGTGGAATCAGCTGACGAGGGTGTAAAGGACTGCACTTTTTCTTGACGCTAACATCGACCTGTAAGGCTGAGTTGATACTTGAGTTATTTGGTCATTTTTGGCGCCGTGACTGCCCAGATAAGTGAAGTATGCAGTGATTCTAAGTGCGACGCCTGTTATCTGTATGTCATACGGACTCTCAGTATTATTTCACTACCAAAGCAGACTCCCTATGCGTCTTACTGCAGGGCACAGTGTTCTACACCACTAGAAAGGCTCTCTGCAGCCAGGAAATGGCAGTTTTTAATGTAATTCGCCGCAAAGCAAATTTTTCAAATAAATTCGCCGAACCGGCGAATTGAATTTTTTTTTTTATTTGCTTATCCCTAGTCACTATGTAGATATTCACAGTTTAGGTGGGAGAATCTGTTCATAGGACAACGATTATTCATGTACTTGACAAATATGGCCTTTATGGATGATGCTCAAAAAAAGTCATTTTTGAAAGCAAGCCATAAGAAGTCCAGTTTGCAGTTTGCACCAAACCATGTAGAGGACGCAGCAAACATGTGGAACAAGGCGCTCTGGTCAGAGCACCTTGGTTGAACTTTTTGGCCTAAATTCAAAACACTATGTGTGGTGAAAAACTAACACTGCACATCACCCTGAACACACCATCCCCACTTTGAAACACGGTAGTGGGAGCATCATGCTATGCAGATCCTTTTCTTCAGCAGGGACATTGAAGTTGGTCAGAGTAGATGGGAAGATGGGTGGAGCTAAATACAAGGCAATCCTGGAGGAAAACCTGGTAGAGGCTGCAAAAAGAATTGAAGGAAAATGACCCGAACTGCTAGAGCTACAATGGTATACATATTTATTCATTAGAATGTCCCAGTAAAAGTCCAGACCTAAATAAACCCTATTGAGAATTGCTGTTCACAGACACTCTCCATCCAATCTAACTAAGCTTGAGCTATTTCGCAAAGAAGAATGAGCCAACATTTCAGGCTCTAGATGTGCAAAGCTGGTAGAGACATACCCAAAAAGACTTGGTCCTACAAAGTATTGATTCGGGGGGCTGAACAAAAATGCATTCCACGCTTTCCAGATTTTTATTTATTATAAATAGAGTTGAGCGAACACCTGGATGTTCGGGTTCGAGAAGTTCGGCCGAACTTCCCGGAAATGTTCGGGTTCGGGATCCGAACCCGACCCGAACTTCGTCCTGAACCCGAACCCCATTGAAGTCAATAGGGACCCGAACTTTTCAGCACTAAAAAGGCTGTAAAACAGCCCAGGAAAGAGCTAGAGGGCTGCAAAAGGCAGCAACATGTAGGTAAATCCCCTGCAAACAAATGTGGATAGGGAAATAAATAGAAATTAAAAAAATAAAAATTAACCAATATCAATTGGACAGAGTGGGACCTCGAGCTTCACGTCAGCAGAGAATCAGTCTCTTCATGCCATAGCAGAGAATCTGGCTTCATGTCAGCAGAGAATCAGTCTTCATGTCATAGCAGAGAATCAGGCTTCACGTCACCCACCACTGGAACAGGCCACTGTCAAATATTTAGGCCCAGGCACCCAGGCAGAGGAGAGAGGTCTTGTAACAGAGAATCTGGCTTCATGTCAGCACAGAATCAGTCTTCATGTCATAGCAGAGAATCAGGCTTCATGTCACCCACCACTGGAACAGGCCACTGTCACATATTTAGGCCCAGGCACCCAGGCAGAGGAGAGAGGTCCCGTAACAGAGAATCTGGCTTCATGTCAGCACAGAATCAGTCTTCATGTCATAGCAGAGAATCAGGCTTCACGTCACCCACCACTGGAACAGGCCACTGTCACACATTTAGGACCCGGCACCCAGACAGAGGAGAGAGGTCCCGTAACAGAGAATCTGGCTTCATGTCAGCACAGAATCAGTCTTCATGTCATAGCAGAGAATCAGGCTTCACGTCACCCACCACTGGAACAGGCCACTGTCACACATTTAGGCCCCGGCACCCAGACAGAGGAGAGAGGTCCCGTAACAGAGAATCTGGCTTCATGTCAGCACAGAATCAGTCTTCATGTCATAGCAGAGAATCAGGCTTCACGTCACCCACCACTGGAACAGGCCACTGTCACATATTTAGGCCCAGGCACCCAGGCAGAGGAGAGAGGTCCCGTAACAGAGAATCTGGCTTCATGTCAGCAGAGAATCAGTCTTCATGTCATAGCAGAGAATCAGGCTTCACGTTATCCACCACTGGAACAGGCCACTGTCACATATTTAGGCCCAGGCACCCAGGCAGAGGAGAGAGGTCCCGTAACAGAGAATCTGGCTTCATGTCAGCACAGAATCAGTCTTCATGTCATAGCAGAGAATCAGGCTTCACGTCACCCACCACTGGAACAGGCCACTGTCACATATTTAGGCCCAGGCACCCAGGCAGAGGAGAGAGGTCCCGTAACAGAGAATCTGGCTTCATGTCAGCAGAGAATCAGTCTTCATGTCATAGCAGAGAATCAGGCTTCACGTCACCCACCACTGGAACAGGCCACTGTCACACATTTAGGCCCAGGCACCCAGACAGAGGAGAGAGGTCCCGTAACAGAGAATCTGGCTTCATGTCAGCACAGAATCAGTCTTCATGTCATAGCAGAGAATCAGGCTTCACGTCACCCACCACTGGAACAGGCCACTGTCACATATTTAGGCCCAGGCACCCAGGCAGAGGAGAGAGGTCCCGTAACAGAGAATCTGGCTTCATGTCAGCAGAGAATCAGTCTTCATGTCATAGCAGAGAATCAGGCTTCACGTTATCCACCACTGGAACAGGCCACTGTCACATATTTAGGCCCAGGCACCCAGGCAGAGGAGAGAGGTCCCGTAACAGAGAATCTGGCTTCATGTCAGCACAGAATCAGTCTTCATGTCATAGCAGAGAATCAGGCTTCACGTCACCCACCACTGGAACAGGCCACTGTCACACATTTAGGCCCAGGCACCCAGGCAGAGGAGAGAGGTCCCGTAACAGAGAATCTGGCTTCATGTCAGCACAGAATCAGTCTTCATGTCATAGCAGAGAATCAGGCTTCACGTCACCCACCACTGGAACAGGACACTGTCACATATTTAGGCCCAGGCACCCAGGCAGAGGAGAGAGGTCCCGTAACAGAGAATCTGGCTTCATGTCAGCAGAGAATCAGTCTTCATGTCATAGCAGAGAATCAGGCTTTACGTCACCCACCACTGGAACAGGCCAGTGTCACATATTTAGGCTCAGGCACCCAGGCAGAGGAGAGAGGTCCCGTAACAGAGAATCTGGCTTCATGTCAGCACAGAATCAGTCTTCATGTCATAGCAGAGAATCAGGCTTCACGTCACCCACCACTAGAACAGGCCACTGTCACATATTTAGACCCAGGCAGAGGAGAGAGGTCCCGTAACAGAGAATCTGGCTTCATGTCAGCAGAGAATCAGTCTTCATGTCATAGCAGAGAATCAGGCTTTACATCACCCACCACTGGAACAGGCTAGTGTCACATATTTAGGCTTAGTCACCCAGGCAGAGGAGAGAGGTCCCGTAACAGAGAATCTGGCTTCATGTCAGCACAGAATCAGTCTTCATGTCATAGCAGAGAATCAGGCTTCACGTCACCCACCACTGGAACAGGCCACTGTCACATATTTAGGCCCAGGCACCCAGGCAGAGGATAGAGGTCCCGTAACAGAGAATCTGGCTTCATGTCAGCACAGAATCAGTCTTCATGTCATAGCAGAGAATCAGGCTTCACGTCACCCACCACTGGAACAGGCCACTGTCACACATTTAGGACCCGGCACCCAGACAGAGGAGAGAGGTCCCGTAACAGAGAATCTGGCTTCATGTCAGCACAGAATCAGTCTTCATGTCATAGCAGAGAATCAGGCTTCACGTCACCCACCACTGGAACAGACCACTGTCACACATTTAGGCCCCGGCACCCAGACAGAGGAGAGAGGTCCCGTAACAGAGAATCTGGCTTCATGTCAGCACAGAATCAGTCTTCATGTCATAGCAGAGAATCAGGCTTCACGTCACCCACCACTGGAACAGGCCACTGTCACATATTTAGGCCCAGGCACCCAGGCAGAGGAGAGAGGTCCCGTAACAGAGAATCTGGCTTCATGTTAGCAGAGAATCAGTCTTCATGTCATAGCAGAGAATCAGGCTTCACGTCACCCACCACTGGAACAGGCCACTGTCACATATTTAGGCCCAGGCACCCAGGCAGAGGAGAGAGGTCCCGTAACAGAGAATCTGGCTTCATGTCAGCAGAGAATCAGTCTTCATGTCATAGCAGAGAATCAGGCTTTACGTCACCCACCACTGGAACAGGCCAGTGTCACATATTTAGGCTTAGGCACCCAGGCAGAGGAGAGAGGTCCCGTAACAGAGAATCTGGCTTCATGTCAGCACAGAATCAGTCTTCATGTCATAGCAGAGAATCAGGCTTCACGTCACCCACCACTGGAACAGGCCACTGTCACATATTTAGACCCAGGCAGAGGAGAGAGGTCCCGTAACAGAGAATCTGGCTTCATGTCAGCAGAGAATCAGTCTTCATGTAGCCATTGTCCATCCTCTTGCAGGTCTGACAGGGGGGCTCTCTGCACTCACGTTCCACTGCCATTGCTGCTGGGGAGGGGTGGGGTGGCAGGAGCAGTACCAGCTCCATCAGCAGCAGACTGAGTCTACAGTCACTGATGAGCAGCTTTCTTTACCCGCATAGTCAAGAAACTACTCACCAGCAGCAGGTAGACCTGGAGCAGAACCTGAACCAGCAGGTGATGGCATACTTGGACAGCACCCTGCCACCCCAAATTGAAGATCCGCTGGACTACTGGGTAGCCAAACTGGATGTGTGGCCGCAACTAGCAGAGTTTGCCCTGGAAAAGCTGTCCTGCCCGACCAGTAGTGTGGCATCAGAGCCGGTGTTTAGTGCTGCAGGGGCCATAGTTACCCCAAGGAGAACTCGTCTGTACACCCAAAATGTGGAGAGACTGACCTTTGTCAAGATGAATCAGGCCTAGATTAGCCAGGATTTCCAACCACCAACTCCTGATGCATCAGACTAGATCATCCATGGTGCCACACCAACACTTTGATAAAAAGAGACCGGTTTCTTCTGACTATCTACCTCAGCTACTACTCTGATGCTGCCATCCGCCTTATGCCACACATCTTATGCCTAGTGCTCCTTCTTTTAGCCACCTTGGTCAGCGGGTACTGGTATTGCCACCCGACGCCACACTCTGTCACCGGGTCACTTTGTGGTCTTCTGATATAGCTGCTACTGCCATCTCCACACTATGTCATCTTGCCACTCTGTGGTCTCCTGATGCTTCTGCTGCCATCTCCACATTATGTCACCTTGCCACTCTGTGGTATCCTGATGCTGCTGCCATCTCCACACTATGTCACCTTGCCACTCTGTGATATCCTCCTGCTGCTGCTATATCCACATTATGTCACCTTGACACTCTGTGGTATCCTCCTGCTGCTACTGCTGCTGCCATATCCAAATTATGTCACTTTGCCACTCTGTGGTATCCTGATGCTGCTTCTGCCGCCATCTCCACACTATGCCACCTTGCCACTCTGTGGTCTCCTGATGCTACTGCTGTCATCTTCACACTATGTCACCTTGCCACTCTGTGGTATCCTGTTTCTGCTGCTGCCATATCCACACTATGTCACCTTGCCACTCTGGGGTATCCTCCTGATGCTTCTGCTGTTACCGCCACCTCCACACTCCACTGTAATTGGGCCACTCTGTGGTCTCCTCATGCTGCTTCCACCTCATCAATATGTCATAAGTCCACTCTGTGAACTTCTCATGCTGTTCCCATCCTCCCCACTTCATGACTGGGCCACTATTTTACCTTTCGGCCTGGCTGACATTATCATTTATTTGACCTTTCTTCTGATCTGTCAGAAGGATGGGAAAATAAGACGCACAACGGATCCTGTCTGTGCAACAGCTATAAGGCCTGTATGGTCCCATCAGAATTGGCTTATAATTTGGTAGCCAAAAGCAGGAGTGGGTACAAAACACAGAAGACATGCAAATATTCCATTCACGTGTCATCTCCATTTTAGATCCACTCCTGTTTTTTTTTTGGGCATTAGCATTACTGATGGATTATTGAGCAAATTCTGACCGAGTGAAGGCGTATGCTCCACAGACAGAATCTGTTTTTTGGGGGTTATTGTTCTGACGGATCAGAGGAAGGGAAAAATAATCAGTGGCGTTGACACAAACTTACTGCTGACACCCTCTCCACTCTGTCAGGGGGGCTCTACTTGTATAAGCATTTGTATAAAACAGGTTCTATAGATGTCTATGTGGAATCAGCTGACGAGGGTGTAAAGGACTGCACTTTTTCTTGACGCTAACATCGACCTGTAAGGCTGAGTTGATACTTGAGTTATTTGGTCATTTTTGGCGCCGTGACTGCCCAGATAAGTGAAGTATGCAGTGATTCTAAGTGCGACGCCTGTTATCTGTATGTCATACGGACTCTCAGTATTATTTCACTACCAAAGCAGACTCCCTATGCGTCTTACTGCAGGGCACAGTGTTCTACACCACTAGAAAGGCTCTCTGCAGCCAGGAAATGGCAGTTTTTAATGTAATTCGCCGCAAAGCAAATTTTTCAAATAAATTCGCCGAACCGGCGAATTGAATTTTTTTTTTTATTTGCTTATCTCTAGTCACTATGTAGATATTCACAGTTTAGGTGGGAGAATCTGTTCATAGGACAACGATTATTCATGTACTTGACAAATATGGCCTTTATGGATGATGCTCAAAAAAAGTCATTTTTGAAAGCAAGCCATAAGAAGTCCAGTTTGCAGTTTGCACCAAACCATGTAGAGGACGCAGCAAACATGTGGAACAAGGCGCTCTGGTCAGAGCACCTTGGTTGAACTTTTTGGCCTAAATTCAAAACACTATGTGTGGTGAAAAACTAACACTGCACATCACCCTGAACACACCATCCCCACTTTGAAACACGGTAGTGGGAGCATCATGCTATGCAGATCCTTTTCTTCAGCAGGGACATTGAAGTTGGTCAGAGTAGATGGGAAGATGGGTGGAGCTAAATACAAGGCAATCCTGGAGGAAAACCTGGTAGAGGCTGCAAAAAGAATTGAAGGAAAATGACCCGAACTGCTAGAGCTACAATGGTATACATATTTATTCATTAGAATGTCCCAGTAAAAGTCCAGACCTAAATAAACCCTATTGAGAATTGCTGTTCACAGACACTCTCCATCCAATCTAACTAAGCTTGAGCTATTTCGCAAAGAAGAATGAGCCAACATTTCAGGCTCTAGATGTGCAAAGCTGGTAGAGACATACCCAAAAAGACTTGGTCCTACAAAGTATTGATTCGGGGGGCTGAACAAAAATGCATTCCACGCTTTCCAGATTTTTATTTATTATAAATAGAGTTGAGCGAACACCTGGATGTTCGGGTTCGAGAAGTTCGGCCGAACTTCCCGGAAATGTTCGGGTTCGGGATCCGAACCCGACCCGAACTTCGTCCTGAACCCGAACCCCATTGAAGTCAATAGGGACCCGAACTTTTCAGCACTAAAAAGGCTGTAAAACAGCCCAGGAAAGAGCTAGAGGGCTGCAAAAGGCAGCAACATGTAGGTAAATCCCCTGCAAACAAATGTGGATAGGGAAATGAATAGAAATTAAAAAAATAAAAATTAACCAATATCAATTGGACAGAGTGGGACCTCTAGCTTCACGTCAGCAGAGAATCAGTCTCTTCATGCCATAGCAGAGAATCTGGCTTCATGTCAGCAGAGAATCAGTCTTCATGTCATAGCAGAGAATCAGGCTTCACGTCACCCACCACTGGAACAGGCCACTGTCACATATTTAGGCCCAGGCACCCAGGCAGAGGAGAGAGGTCTTGTAACAGAGAATCTGGCTTCATGTCAGCACAGAATCAGTCTTCATGTCATAGCAGAGAATCAGGCTTCATGTCACCCACCACTGGAACAGGCCACTGTCACATATTTAGGCCCAGGCACCCAGGCAGAGGAGAGAGGTCCCGTAACAGAGAATCTGGCTTCATGTCAGCACAGAATCAGTCTTCATGTCATAGCAGAGAATCAGGCTTCACGTCACCCACCACTGGAACAGGCCACTGTCACACATTTAGGACCCGGCACCCAGACAGAGGAGAGAGGTCCCGTAACAGAGAATCTGGCTTCATGTCAGCACAGAATCAGTCTTCATGTCATAGCAGAGAATCAGGCTTCACGTCACCCACCACTGGAACAGACCACTGTCACACATTTAGGCCCCGGCACCCAGACAGAGGAGAGAGGTCCCGTAACAGAGAATCTGGCTTCATGTCAGCACAGAATCAGTCTTCATGTCATAGCAGAGAATCAGGCTTCACGTCACCCACCACTGGAACAGGCCACTGTCACATATTTAGGCCCAGGCACCCAGGCAGAGGAGAGAGGTCCCGTAACAGAGAATCTGGCTTCATGTCAGCAGAGAATCAGTCTTCATGTCATAGCAGAGAATCAGGCTTCACGTTATCCACCACTGGAACAGGCCACTGTCACATATTTAGGCCCAGGCACCCAGGCAGAGGAGAGAGGTCCCGTAACAGAGAATCTGGCTTCATGTCAGCACAGAATCAGTCTTCATGTCATAGCAGAGAATCAGGCTTCACGTCACCCACCACTGGAACAGGCCACTGTCACACATTTAGGCCCAGGCACCCAGGCAGAGGAGAGAGGTCCCGTAACAGAGAATCTGGCTTCATGTCAGCACAGAATCAGTCTTCATGTCATAGCAGAGAATCAGGCTTCACGTCACCCACCACTGGAACAGGCCACTGTCACATATTTAGGCCCAGGCACCCAGGCAGAGGAGAGAGGTCCCGTAACAGAGAATCTGGCTTCATGTCAGCAGAGAATCAGTCTTCATGTCATAGCAGAGAATCAGGCTTTACGTCACCCACCACTGGAACAGGCCACTGTCACATATTTAGGCTTAGGCACCCAGGCAGAGGAGAGAGGTCCCGTAACAGAGAATCTGGCTTCATGTCAGCACAGAATCAGTCTTCATGTCATAGCAGAGAATCAGGCTTCACGTCACCCACCACTGGAACAGGCCACTGTCACATATTTAGACCCAGGCAGAGGAGAGAGGTCCCGTAACAGAGAATCTGGCTTCATGTCAGCAGAGAATCAGTCTTCATGTCATAGCAGAGAATCAGGCTTCACGTTATCCACCACTGGAACAGGCCACTGTCACATATTTAGGCCCAGGCACCCAGGCAGAGGAGAGAGGTCCCGTAACAGAGAATCTGGCTTCATGTCAGCACAGAATCAGTCTTCATGTCATAGCAGAGAATCAGGCTTTACGTCACCCACCACTGGAACAGGCTAGTGTCACATATTTAGGCTTAGTCACCCAGGCAGAGGAGAGAGGTCCCGTAACAGAGAATCTGGCTTCATGTCAGCACAGAATCAGTCTTCATGTCATAACAGAGAATCAGGCTTCACGTCACCCACCACTGGAACAGGCCACTGTCACATATTTAGGCCCAGGCACCCAGGCAGAGGATAGAGGTCCCGTAACAGAGAATCTGGCTTCATGTCAGCACAGAATCAGTCTTCATGTCATAGCAGAAAATCAGGCTTCACGTCACCCACCACTGGAACAGGCCACTGTCACACATTTAGGACCCGGCACCCACACAGAGGAGAGAGGTCCCGTAACAGAGAATCTGGCTTCATGTCAGCACAGAATCAGTCTTCATGTCATAGCAGAGAATCAGGCTTCACGTCACCCACCACTGGAACAGACCACTGTCACACATTTAGGCCCCGGCACCCAGACAGAGGAGAGAGGTCCCGTAACAGAGAATCTGGCTTCATGTCAGCACAGAATCAGTCTTCATGTCATAGCAGAGAATCAGGCTTCACGTCACCCACCACTGGAACACGCCACTGTCACATATTTAGGCCCAGGCACCCAGGCAGAGGAGAGAGGTCCCGTAACAGAGAATCTGGCTTCATGTTAGCAGAGAATCAGTCTTCATGTCATAGCAGAGAATCAGGCTTCACGTTATCCACCACTGGAACAGGCCACTGTCACATATTTAGGCCCAGGCACCCAGGCAGAGGAGAGTGGTCCCGTAACAGAGAATCTGGCTTCATGTCAGCACAGAATCAGTCTTCATGTCATAGCAGAGAATCAGGCTTCACGTCACCCACCACTGGAACAGGCCACTGTCACACATTTAGGCCCAGGCACCCAGGCAGAGGAGAGAGGTCCCGTAACAGAGAATCTGGCTTCATGTCAGCACAGAATCAGTCTTCATGTCATAGCAGAGAATCAGGCTTCACGTCACCCACCACTGGAACAGGCCACTGTCACATATTTAGGCCCAGGCACCCAGGCAGAGGAGAGAGGTCCCGTAACAGAGAATCTGGCTTCATGTCAGCAGAGAATCAGTCTTCATGTCATAGCAGAGAATCAGGCTTTACGTCACCCACCACTGGAACAGGCCAGTGTCACATATTTAGGCTTAGGCACCCAGGCAGAGGAGAGAGGTCCCGTAACAGAGAATCAGTCTTCATGTCAGCACAGAATCAGTCTTCATGTCATAGCAGAGAATCAGGCTTCACGTCACCCACCACTGGAACAGGCCACTGTCACATATTTAGACCCAGGCAGAGGAGAGAGGTCCCGTAACAGAGAATCTGGCTTCATGTCAGCAGAGAATCAGTCTTCATGTAGCCATTGTCCATCCTCTTGCAGGTCTGACAGGGGGGCTCTCTGCACTCACGTTCCACTGCCATTTCTGCTGGGGAGGGGTGGGGTGGCAGGAGCAGTACCAGCTCCATCAGCAGCAGACTGAGTCTACAGTCACTGATGAGCAGCTTTCTTTACCCGCATAGTCAAGAAACTACTCACCAGCAGCAGGTAGACCTGGAGCAGAACCTGAACCAGCAGGTGATGGCATACTTGGACAGCACCCTGCCACCCCAAATTGAAGATCCGCTGGACTACTGGGTAGCCAAACTGGATGTGTGGCCGCAACTAGCAGAGTTTGCCCTGGAAAAGCTGTCCTGCCCGACCAGTAGTGTGGCATCCGAGCCGGTGTTTAGTGCTGCAGGGGCCATAGTTACCCCAAGGAGAACTCGTCTGTACACCCAAAATGTGGAGAGACTGACCTTTGTCAAGATGAATCAGGCCTAGATTAGCCAGGATTTCCAACCACCAACTCCTGATGCATCAGACTAGATCATCCATGGTGCCACACCAACACTTTGATAAAAAGAGACCGGCTTCTTCTGACTATCTACCTCAGCTACTACTCTGATGCTGCCATCCGCCTTATGCCACACATCTTATGCCTAGTGCTCCTTCTTTTAGCCACCTTGGTCAGCGGGTACTGGTATTGCCACCCGACGCCACACTCTGTCACCGGGTCACTTTGTGGTCTTCTGATATAGCTGCTACTGCCATCTCCACACTATGTCATCTTGCCACTCTGTGGTCTCCTGATGCTTCTGCTGCCATCTCCACATTATGTCACCTTGCCACTCTGTGGTATCCTGATGCTGCTGCCATCTCCACACTATGTCACCTTGCCACTCTGTGATATCCTCCTGCTGCTGCTATATCCACATTATGTCACCTTGACACTCTGTGGTATCCTCCTGCTGCTACTGCTGCTGCCATATCCAAATTATGTCACTTTGCCACTCTGTGGTATCCTGATGCTGCTTCTGCCGCCATCTCCACACTATGCCACCTTGCCACTCTGTGGTCTCCTGATGCTACTGCTGTCATCTTCACACTATGTAACCTTGCCACTCTGTGGTATCCTGTTTCTGCTGCTGCCATATCCACACTATGTCACCTTGCCACTCTGGGGTATCCTCCTGATGCTTCTGCTGTTACCGCCACCTCCACACTCCACTGTAATTGGGCCACTCTGTGGTCTCCTCATGCTGCTTCCACCTCATCAATATGTCATAAGTCCACTCTGTGAACTTCTCATGCTGTTCCCATCCTCCCCACTTCATGACTGGGCCACTATTTTACCTTTCGGCCTGGCTGACATTATCATTTATTTGACCTTTCTTCTGATCTGTCAGAAGGAAGGGAAAATAAGACGCACAACGGATCCTGTCTGTGCAACAGCTATAAGGCCTGTATGGTCCCATCAGAATTGGCTTATAATTTGGTAGCCAAAAGCAGGAGTGGGTACAAAACACAGAAGACATGCAAATATTCCATTCACGTGTCATCTCCATTTTAGATCCACTCCTGTTTTTTTTTTGGGCATTAGCATTACTGATGGATTATTGAGCAAATTCTGACCGAGTGAAGGCGTATGCTCCACAGACAGAATCTGTTTTTTGGGGGTTATTGTTCTGACGGATCAGAGGAAGGGAAAAATAATCAGTGGCGTTGACACAAACTTACTGCTGACACCCTCTCCACTCTGTCAGGGGGGCTCTACTTGTATAAGCATTTGTATAAAACAGGTTCTATAGACGTCTATGTGGAATCAGCTGACGAGGGTGTAAAGGACTGCACTTTTTCTTGACGCTAACATCGACCTGTAAGGCTGAGTTGATACTTGAGTTATTTGGTCATTTTTGGCGCCGTGACTGCCCAGATAAGTGAAGTATGCAGTGATTCTAAGTGCGACGCCTGTTATCTGTATGTCATACGGACTCTCAGTATTATTTCACTACCAAAGCAGACTCCCTATGCGTCTTACTGCAGGGCACAGTGTTCTACACCACTAGAAAGGCTCTCTGCAGCCAGGAAATGGCAGTTTTTAACGTAATTCGCCGCAAAGCAAATTTTTCAAATAAATTCGCCGAACCGGCGAATTGAATTTTTATTTTTATTTGCTTATCTCTAGTCACTATGTAGATATTCACAGTTTAGGTGGGAGAATCTGTTCATAGGACAACGATTATTCATGTACTTGACAAATATGGCCTTTATGGATGATGCTCAAAAAAAGTCATTTTTGAAAGCAAGCCATAAGAAGTCCAGTTTGCAGTTTGCACCAAACCATGTAGAGGACGCAGCAAACATGTGGAACAAGGCGCTCTGGTCAGAGCACCTTGGTTGAACTTTTTGGCCTAAATTCAAAACACTATGTGTGGTGAAAAACTAACACTGCACATCACCCTGAACACACCATCCCCACTTTGAAACACGGTAGTGGGAGCATCATGCTATGCAGATCCTTTTCTTCAGCAGGGACATTGAAGTTGGTCAGAGTAGATGGGAAGATGGGTGGAGCTAAATACAAGGCAATCCTGGAGGAAAACCTGGTAGAGGCTGCAAAAAGAATTGAAGGAAAATGACCCGAACTGCTAGAGCTACAATGGTATACAAATTTATTCATTAGAATGTCCCAGTAAAAGTCCAGACCTAAATAAACCCTATTGAGAATTGCTGTTCACAGACACTCTCCATCCAATCTAACTAAGCTTGAGCTATTTTGCAAAGAAGAATGAGCCAACATTTCAGGCTCTAGATGTGCAAAGCTGGTAGAGACATACCCAAAAAGACTTGGTCCTACAAAGTATTGATTCGGGGGGCTGAACAAAAATGCATTCCACGCTTTCCAGATTTTTATTTATTATAAATAGAGTTGAGCGAACACCTGGATGTTCGGGTTCGAGAAGTTCGGCCGAACTTCCCGGAAATGTTCGGGTTCGGGATCCGAACCCGACCCGAACTTCGTCCTGAACCCGAACCCCATTGAAGTCAATAGGGACCCGAACTTTTCAGCACTAAAAAGGCTGTAAAACAGCCCAGGAAAGAGCTAGAGGGCTGCAAAAGGCAGCAACATGTAGGTAAATCCCCTGCAAACAAATGTGGATAGGGAAATGAATAGAAATTAAAAAAATAAAAATTAACCAATATCAATTGGACAGAGTGGGACCTCTAGCTTCACGTCAGCAGAGAATCAGTCTCTTCATGCCATAGCAGAGAATCTGGCTTCATGTCAGCAGAGAATCAGTCTTCATGTCATAGCAGAGAATCAGGCTTCACGTCACCCACCACTGGAACAGGCCACTGTCACATATTTAGGCCCAGGCACCCAGGCAGAGGAGAGAGGTCTTGTAACAGAGAATCTGGCTTCATGTCAGCACAGAATCAGTCTTCATGTCATAGCAGAGAATCAGGCTTCATGTCACCCACCACTGGAACAGGCCACTGTCACATATTTAGGCCCAGGCACCCAGGCAGAGGAGAGAGGTCCCGTAACAGAGAATCTGGCTTCATGTCAGCACAGAATCAGTCTTCATGTCATAGCAGAGAATCAGGCTTCACGTCACCCACCACTGGAACAGGCCACTGTCACACATTTAGGACCCGGCACCCAGACAGAGGAGAGAGGTCCCGTAACAGAGAATCTGGCTTCATGTCAGCACAGAATCAGTCTTCATGTCATAGCAGAGAATCAGGCTTCACGTCACCCACCACTGGAACAGACCACTGTCACACATGTAGGCCCCGGCACCCAGACAGAGGAGAGAGGTCCCGTAACAGAGAATCTGGCTTCATGTCAGCACAGAATCAGTCTTCATGTCATAGCAGAGAATCAGGCTTCACGTCACCCACCACTGGAACAGGCCACTGTCACATATTTAGGCCCAGGCACCCAGGCAGAGGAGAGAGGTCCCGTAACAGAGAATCTGGCTTCATGTCAGCAGAGAATCAGTCTTCATGTCATAGCAGAGAATCAGGCTTCACGTTATCCACCACTGGAACAGGCCACTGTCACATATTTAGGCCCAGGCACCCAGGCAGAGGAGAGAGGTCCCGTAACAGAGAATCTGGCTTCATGTCAGCACAGAATCAGTCTTCATGTCATAGCAGAGAATCAGGCTTCACGTCACCCACCACTGGAACAGGCCACTGTCACACATTTAGGCCCAGGCACCCAGGCAGAGGAGAGAGGTCCCGTAACAGAGAATCTGGCTTCATGTCAGCACAGAATCAGTCTTCATGTCATAGCAGAGAATCAGGCTTCACGTCACCCACCACTGGAACAGGCCACTGTCACATATTTAGGCCCAGGCACCCAGGCAGAGGAGAGAGGTCCCGTAACAGAGAATCTGGCTTCATGTCAGCAGAGAATCAGTCTTCATGTCATAGCAGAGAATCAGGCTTTACGTCACCCACCACTGGAACAGGCCAGTGTCACATATTTAGGCTTAGGCACCCAGGCAGAGGAGAGAGGTCCCGTAACAGAGAATATGGCTTCATGTCAGCACAGAATCAGTCTTCATGTCATAGCAGAGAATCAGGCTTCACGTCACCCACCACTGGAACAGGCCACTGTCACATATTTAGACCCAGGCAGAGGAGAGAGGTCCCGTAACAGAGAATCTGGCTTCATGTCAGCAGAGAATCAGTCTTCATGTCATAGCAGAGAATCAGGCTTTACGTCACCCACCACTGGAACAGGCTAGTGTCACATATTTAGGCTTAGGCACCCAGGCAGAGGAGAGAGGTCCCGTAACAGAGAATCTGGCTTCATGTCAGCACAGAATCAGTCTTCATGTCATAGCAGAGAATCAGGCTTCACGTCACCCACCACTGGAACAGGCCACTGTCACATATTTAGGCCCAGGCACCCAGGCAGAGGAGAGAGGTCCCGTAACAGAGAATCTGGCTTCATGTCAGCACAGAATCAGTCTTCATGTCATAGCAGAGAATCAGGCTTCACGTCACCCACCACTGGAACAGGCCACTGTCACACATTTAGGACCCGGCACCCAGACAGAGGAGAGAGGTCCCGTAACAGAGAATCTGGCTTCATGTCAGCACAGATTCAGTCTTCATGTCATAGCAGAGAATCAGGCTTCACGTCACCCACCACTGGAACAGACCACTGTCACACATTTAGGCCCCGGCACCCAGACAGAGGAGAGAGGTCCCGTAACAGAGAATCTGGCTTCATGTCAGCACAGAATCAGTCTTCATGTCATAGCAGAGAATCAGGCTTCACGTCACCCACCACTGGAACAGGCCACTGTCACATATTTAGGCCCAGGCACCCAGGCAGAGGAGAGTGGTCCCGTAACAGAGAATCTGGCTTCATGTCAGCACAGAATCAGTCTTCATGTCATAGCAGAGAATCAGGCTTCACGTCACCCACCACTGGAACAGGCCACTGTCACACATTTAGGCCCAGGCACCCAGGCAGAGGAGAGAGGTCCCGTAACAGAGAATCTGGCTTCATGTCAGCACAGAATCAGTCTTCATGTCATAGCAGAGAATCAGGCTTCACGTCACCCACCACTGGAACAGGCCACTGTCACATATTTAGGCCCAGGCACCCAGGCAGAGGAGAGAGGTCCCGTAACAGAGAATCTGGCTTCATGTCAGCAGAGAATCAGTCTTCATGTCATAGCAGAGAATCAGGCTTTACGTCACCCACCACTGGAACAGGCCAGTGTCACATATTTAGGCTTAGGCACCCAGGCAGAGGAGAGAGGTCCCGTAACAGAGAATCTGGCTTCATGTCAGCACAGAATCAGTCTTCATGTCATAGCAGAGAATCAGGCTTTACGTCACCCACCACTGGAACAGGCCAGTGTCACATATTTAGGCTTAGGCACCCAGGCAGAGGAGAGAGGTCCCGTAACAGAGAATCTTGCTTCATGTCAGCACAGAATCAGTCTTCATGTCATAGCAGAGAATCAGGCTTCACGTCACCCACCACTGGAACAGGCCACTGTCACATATTTAGGCCCAGGCACCCAGGCAGAGGAGAGAGGTCTTGTAACAGAGAATCTGGCTTCATGTCAGCACAGAATCAGTCTTCATGTCATAGCAGAGAATCAGGCTTCATGTCACCCACCACTGGAACAGGCCACTGTCACATATTTAGGCCCAGGCACCCAGGCAGAGGAGAGAGGTCCCGTAACAGAGAATCTGGCTTCATGTCAGCACAGAATCAGTCTTCATGTCATAGCAGAGAATCAGGCTTCACGTCACCCACCACTGGAACAGGCCACTGTCACACATTTAGGACCCGGCACCCAGACAGAGGAGAGAGGTCCCGTAACAGAGAATCTGGCTTCATGTCAGCACAGAATCAGTCTTCATGTCATAGCAGAGAATCAGGCTTCACGTCACCCACCACTGGAACAGACCACTGTCACACATTTAGGCCCCGGCACCCAGACAGAGGAGAGAGGTCCCGTAACAGAGAATCTGGCTTCATGTCAGCACAGAATCAGTCTTCATGTCATAGCAGAGAATCAGGCTTCACGTCACCCACCACTGGAACAGGCCACTGTCACATATTTAGGCCCAGGCACCCAGGCAGAGGAGAGAGGTCCCGTAACAGAGAATCTGGCTTCATGTCAGCAGAGAATCAGTCTTCATGTCATAGCAGAGAATCAGGCTTCACGTTATCCACCACTGGAACAGGCCACTGTCACATATTTAGGCCCAGGCACCCAGGCAGAGGAGAGAGGTCCCGTAACAGAGAATCTGGCTTCATGTCAGCACAGAATCAGTCTTCATGTCATAGCAGAGAATCAGGCTTCACGTCACCCACCACTGGAACAGGCCACTGTCACACATTTAGGCCCAGGCACCCAGGCAGAGGAGAGAGGTCCCGTAACAGAGAATCTGGCTTCATGTCAGCACAGAATCAGTCTTCATGTCATAGCAGAGAATCAGGCTTCACGTCACCCACCACTGGAACACGCCACTGTCACATATTTAGGCCCAGGCACCCAGGCAGAGGAGAGAGGTCCCGTAACAGAGAATCTGGCTTCATGTCAGCAGAGAATCAGTCTTCATGTCATAGCAGAGAATCAGGCTTTACGTCACCCACCACTGGAACAGGCCAGTGTCACATATTTAGGCTTAGGCACCCAGGCAGAGGAGAGAGGTCCCGTAACAGAGAATCTGGCTTCATGTCAGCACAGAATCAGTCTTCATGTCATAGCAGAGAATCAGGCTTCACGTCACCCACCACTGGAACAGGCCACTGTCACATATTTAGACCCAGGCAGAGGAGAGAGGTCCCGTAACAGAGAATCTGGCTTCATGTCAGCAGAGAATCAGTCTTCATGTCATAGCAGAGAATCAGGCTTTACGTCACCCACCACTGGAACAGGCTAGTGTCACATATTTAGGCTTAGGCACCCAGGCAGAGGAGAGAGGTCCCGTAACAGAGAATCTGGCTTCATGTCAGCACAGAATCAGTCTTCATGTCATAGCAGAGAATCAGGCTTCACGTCACCCACCACTGGAACAGGCCACTGTCACATATTTAGGCCCAGGCACCCAGGCAGAGGAGAGAGGTCCCGTAACAGAGAATCTGGCTTCATGTCAGCACAGAATCAGTCTTCATGTCATAGCAGAGAATCAGGCTTCACGTCACCCACCACTGGAACAGGCCACTGTCACACATTTAGGCCCCGGCACCCAGACAGAGGAGAGAGGTCCCGTAACAGAGAATCTGGCTTCATGTCAGCACAGATTCAGTCTTCATGTCATAGCAGAGAATCAGGCTTCACGTCACCCACCACTGGAACAGACCACTGTCACACATTTAGGCCCCGGCACCCAGACAGAGGAGAGAGGTCCCGTAACAGAGAATCTGGCTTCATGTCAGCACAGAATCAATCTTCATGTCATAGCAGAGAATCAGGCTTCACGTCACCCACCACTGGAACAGGCCACTGTCACATATTTAGGCCCAGGCACCCAGGCAGAGGAGAGTGGTCCCGTAACAGAGAATCTGGCTTCATGTCAGCACAGAATCAGTCTTCATGTCATAGCAGAGAATCAGGCTTCACGTCACCCACCACTGGAACAGGCCACTGTCACACATTTAGGCCCAGGCACCCAGGCAGAGGAGAGAGGTCCCGTAACAGAGAATCTGGCTTCATGTCAGCACAGAATCAGTCTTCATGTCATAGCAGAGAATCAGGCTTCACGTCACCCACCACTGGAACAGGCCACTGTCACATATTTAGGCCCAGGCACCCAGGCAGAGGAGAGAGGTCCCGTAACAGAGAATCTGGCTTCATGTCAGCAGAGAATCAGTCTTCATGTCATAGCAGAGAATCAGGCTTTACGTCACCCACCACTGGAACAGGCCAGTGTCACATATTTAGGCTTAGGCACCCAGGCAGAGGAGAGAGGTCCCGTAACAGAGAATCTGGCTTCATGTCAGCACAGAATCAGTCTTCATGTCATAGCAGAGAATCAGGCTTCACGTCACCCACCACTGGAACAGGCCAGTGTCACATATTTAGGCTTAGGCACCCAGGCAGAGGAGAGAGGTCCCGTAACAGAGAATCTGGCTTCATGTCAGCACAGAATCAGTCTTCATGTCATAGCAGAGAATCAGGCTTCACGTCACCCACCACTGGAACAGGCCACTGTCACATATTTAGGCCCCGGCACCCAGGCAGGGGAGAGAGGTCCCGTAACAGAGAATCTGGCTTCATGTCAGCACAGAATCAGTCCTCATGTCATAGCAGAGAATCAGGCTTCACGTCACCCACCACTGGAACAGGCCACTGTCACATATTTAGGCCCAGGCACCCAGGCAGAGGAGAGAGGTCCCGTAACAGAGAATCTGGCTTCATGTCAGCAGAGAATCAGTCTTCATGTCATAGCAGAGAATCAGGCTTCACGTCACCCACCACTGGAACAGGCCACTGTTACATATTTAGGCCCCGACACCCAGACAGAGGAGAGGTTCATTCAACTTTGGGTTGCCCCGCAACCCAAACGTTCAGACAAAACGCTGGCCGCCGGGCAGGCCAGCACCTCCAAGGCATAAAAGGCTAGCTCTGGCCACGTGGACAATTTGGAGACCCAGAAGTTGAATGGGGCCAAACCATCAGTCAGTACGTGGAGGGTTGTGCACAGGTACTGTTCCACCATGTTAGTGAAATGTTGCCTCCTGCTAACACGTTCCGTATCAGGTGGTGGTGCAGTTAGCTGTGGCGTGGTGACAAAACTTTTCCACATCTCTGCCATGCTAACCCTGCCCTCAGAGGAGCTGGCCGTGACACAGCTGCGTTGGCGACCTCTTGCTCCTCCTCTGCCTTCGCCTTGGGCTTCCACTGGTTCCCCTGTGACATTTGGGAATGCTCTCAGTAGCGCGTCTACCAACGTGCGCATGTACTCGTGCATCTTCCTATCACGCTCCAGTGTAGGAAGTAAGGTGGGCACATTGTCTTTGTACCGGGGATCCAGCAGGGTGGCAACCCAGTAGTCCGCACACGTTAAAATGTGGGCAACTCTGCTGTCGTTGCGCAGGCACTGCAGCATGTAGTCGCTCATGTGTGCCAGGCTGCCCAGAGGTAAGGACAAGTTGTCCTCTGTGGGAGGCGTGTCGTCATCGTCCTGCGTTTCCCCCCAGCCACGCACCAGTGATGGGCCCGAGCTGCGTTGGGTGCCAGCCCGCTGTGAACCTGCTTCATCCTCATCCTCCTCCACCTCCTCCTCATCCTCATCCTCCTCGTCCTCCAGTAGTGGGCCCTGTCTGGCCACATTTGTACCTGGCCTCTGCTGTTGCAAAAAACCTCCCTCTGAGTCACTTCGAAGAGACTGGCCTGAAAGTGCTAAAAATGACCCCTCTTCCTCCTCCTCCTCCTGGGCCACCTCCTCTTCAATCATCGCTCTATGTGTTTTCTCAAGGAGACATAGAAGTGGTATTGTAACGCTGATAACGGCGTCATCGCCACTGGCCATGTTGGTGGAGTACTCAAAACAGAGCAACAGGGCACACAGGTCTTGCATAGAGGCCCAGTCATTGGTGGTGAAGTGGGGCTGATCCGCAGTGCGACTGACCCGTGCGTGCTGCAGCTGAAACTCCACTATGGCCTGCTGCTGCTCGCACAGTCTGTCCAGCATGTGCAAGGTGGAGTTTCACCTGGTGGGCACGTCGCATATGAGGCGGTGAGCGGGAAGGCCGAAGTTACGCTGTAGCGCAGACAGGCGAGCAGCGGCAGGGTGTGACGGCCCGCACTTTATGCAGCAGCTCTGACATGTCGGGGTAGTTGCGAATGAACTTCTGCACCACCAAATTCAGCACATGCGCCAAGCAAGGGATGTGCGTCAAACCGGCTAGTCCCAGAGCTGCAACGAGATTTCGCCCATTATCGCACAGCACCAGGCCGGGCTTGAGGCTCACCGGCAGCAACCACTCATCGGTCTGTTGTTCTATACCCCGCCACAACTCCTGTGCAGTGTGGGGCCTGTCCCCCAAACATATGAGTTTCAGAACGGCCTGCTGACGTTTACCCCGGGCTGTGCTGAAGTTGGTGGTGAAGGTGTGTGGCTGACTGGATGAGCAGGTGGAAGAAGAGGAGGAGGAAGCTGAGTAGGAGGAGGAGGAGACAGGAGGCAAAGATGGTTGCCCTGCGATCCTTGGCGGCGGAAGGACGTGCGCCAAACAGCTCTCCGCCTGGGGCCCAGCCGCCACTACATTTACCCAGTGTGCAGTTAGGGAGATATAGCGTCCCTGGCCGTGCTTACTGGTCCACGTATCTGTGGTTAGGTGGACCTTGCCACAGATGGCGTTGCGCAGTGCACACTTGATTTTATCGGATACTTGGTTGTGCAGGGAAGGCACGGCTCTCTTGGAGAAGTAGTGCCGGCTGGGAACAACATACTGTGGGACAGCAAGCGACATGACCTGTTTGAAGCTGTGTGTGTCCACCAGCCTAAATGACAGCAATTAATAGGCCAGTTGTTTAGAAATGCTGGCATTCAGGGCCAGGGATCGAGGGTGGCTAGGTGGGAATTTACGCTTTCTCTCAAATGTTTGTGAGATGAAGAGCTGAACGCTGCCATGTGACATGGTTGAGATGCTTGGTGACGCAGGTGGTGGTGTTGGTGGTACATCCCATGTTTGCTGGGCGGCAAGTGCCAAAGTCCCTCCAGAGGCGGAGGAAGAGGCCGAGGCGGCGGCAGCAGCAGAAGAGACCGAGGCGGCAGCAGCAGAAGAGGTAGCAGGGGGAGCCTGAGTGACTTCCTTGTTTTTAAGGTGTTTACTCCACTGCAGTTCATGCTTTGCATGCAGGTGCCTGGTCATGCAGGTTATGCTAAGGTTCAGAACGTTAATGCCTCGCTTCAGGCTCTGATGGCACAGCGTGCAAACCACTCGGGTCTTGTCGTCAGCACATTGTTTAAAGAAGTGCCATGCCAGGGAACTCCTTGAAGCTCCCTTTGGGGTGCTCGGTCCCAGATGGCGGCGGTCAGTAGCAGGCGGAATCTCTTGGCGGCGGGTGTTCTGCTTTTGCCCACTGCTCCCTCTTTGTCTTTTGCTACGCTGTTGGCTCGGTCTCACCACTGCCTCTTCCTCCGAACTGTGAAAGTCAGTGGCACGACCTTCATTCCATGTGGGGTCTAGGACCTCATCGTCACCTGAATCGTCTTCCACCCAGTCTTGATCCTTGACCTCCTGTTCAGTCTGCACACTGCAGAAAGACGCAGCAGTTGGCACTAGTGATGTCGCGAACATAAAATTTTCAGTTCGCGAACAGCGAACGCGAACTTCCGCAAATGTTCGCGAACTGGCGAACCGGGCGAACCGCCATAGACTTCAATAGACAGGCGAATTTTAAAACCCACAGGGACTCTTTCTGGCCACAATAGTGATGAGAAAGTTGTTTCAAGGGGTCTAACACCTGGACTGTGGCATGCCGGAGGGGGATCTATGGCAAAACTCCCATGGAAAATTACGTAGTGGACGCAGAGTCGGGTTTTAATCCATAAAGGGCATAAATCAACTAACATTCCTAAATTGTTTGGAATAACGTGCTTTAAAACATCCAGTGTGTGTATACGATCAGGTATGATGTTGTATCGATCAGGTAGTGTAAGGGTTACGCCCGCATCACAGACATTGACAGACCAAACTCCCCTTTTAATGCACCGCAAACAGTTCATTTGCACAACCGCAAACTCCCCATTTGCACAAGGTTGGATACCAAGCTAGCCACGTCCCGGTGATGTCATTGAAGGTTTCTTCCTCCACCCAGCCACGTACAACACCAAGGGTCCCCGAAAGGTCAATTGAATTGATTTTTCGAACGGGGAGATGGTTAAAAAAACGCTGGCTCCCTCCCCTTTGTTTTTATCCACGGTGACTGCGTCTGCGCCGTGCAATTTACTGTCACACCCGATATGAGTGGTATTTTCTGTAGTACTATTCTCATCAGTTTAATCCCTCTAACGTCCCCGACTCCCCAATCTGGGGGCCATTTATTAAACAGATTTTTCGGACGGGGAGATGGTTAAAAAAACGCTGGCTCCCTCCACTCTGTTTTAATCCACGGTGACTGCGTCTGCGCCGTGCAATTTACTGTCACACCCGATATGAGTGGTATTTTCTGTAGTACTATTCTCATCAGTTTAATCCCTCTAACGTCCCCAATCTGGGTGCCATTTATTTAATAGATTTTTCGAACGGGGAGATGGTTAAAAAAACGCTGGCTCCCTCCACTCTGTTTTAAACCACGGTGACTGCATCTGCGCCGTGCAATTTACTGTCACACCCGATATGAGTGGTATTTTCTGTAGTACTATTCTCATCAGTTTAATCCCTCTAACATCCCCAATCTGGGGGCCATTTATTAAATAGATTTTTTGAACGGGGAGATGGTTAAAAAAACGCTGGCTCCCTCCACCGATATGAGTGGTATTTTCTGTAGTATTATTCTCATCAGTTTAATCCCTGTTACGTCCCATATCAGGAATTGCCTTTTATGAAAAAAAATTTAGGCCGGGTACCTTCGACTGCCTTCACAGTGACAGACCAAACTCTCATACACTAAACTGAATTGATTTCAGGAACCGGGAGATGGAAAAAGCAGCTTGGTCGGTCCTCTTACTCCCAAATTGGGGCACTGCGCGTATCAGTGGTTGGCACTGGCAGTGGGCACACTACAGTCAGTGGAAGAGGGCCTGACACACACTGGCAGCAGGCAAGCAACTGAAATTACACTAAAGTGTAAAAATTAAATGCCTTATTTATCGGCAAGCTACTGTGCCACCCGGTATGAGTGGTTGGCACTGGCAGTGGGCACACTACAGTCAGTGGAAGAGGGCCTGACACACTGACTGGCAGCAGGCAAGCAACTGAATTTAGACTACTGTCTAAAAATTAAATGCCTTATTTATCGGCAAGCTACTGTGCCACCCGGTATCAGTGGTTGGCACTGGCAGTGGGCACACTACAGTCAGTGGAAGCGGGCCTGACACACACTGGCAGCAGGCAAGCAACTGAAATTACACTAAAGTGTAAAAATTAAATGCCTTATTTATCGACAAGCTACTGTGCCACCCGGTATCAGTGGTTGGCACTGGCAGTGGGCACACTACAGTCAGTGGAAGCGGGCCTGACACACACTGGCAGCAGGCAAGCAACTGAATTTAGACTACTGTCTAAAAATTAAATGCCTTATTTATCGGCAAGCTACTGTGCCACCCGGTATCAGTGGTTGGCACTGGCAGTGGGCACACTACAGTCAGTAGAAGCGGGCCTGACACACACTGGCAGCAGGCAAGCAACTGAAATTACACTAAAGTGTAAAAATTAAATGCCTTATTTATCGGCAAGCTACTGTGCCACCCGGTATGAGTGGTTGGCACTGGCAGTGGGCACACTACAGTCAGTGGAAGAGGGCCTGACACACTGACTGGCAGCAGGCAAGCAACTGAATTTAGACTACTGTCTAAAAATTAAATGCCTTATTTATCGGCAAGCTACTGTGCCACCCGGTATCAGTGGTTGGCACTGGCAGTGGGCACACTACAGTCAGTGGAAGCGGGCCTGACACACACTGGCAGCAGGCAAGCAACTGAATTTAGACTACTGTCTAAAAATTAAATGCCTTATTTATCGGCAAGCTACTGTGCCACCCGGTATCAGTGGTTGGCACTGGCAGTGGGCACACTACAGTCAGTTGAAGTCGGCCTGACACACACTAGCAGCAGGCAAGCAGCTGAAATTACACTAAAGTGTAAAAATTAAATGCCTTTTTTATGCAAAGTCCTGTGCCAGCCGGTATGAGTGGTGGGCACTGGCAGTGGGCACACTACAGTCAGTGGAAGTCAGCCTGACACACACTGGCAGGCAACTAACCTTAGATTAAAGTGTAAAAATTAAGTGCCTATTTTTTAAGCCAAGTCCTGTGCCACTCGGTATGACAGGGGTGGGCACTGGCAGTGGGCACACTACAGTCAGTTGAAGTCGGCCTGACACACACTAGCAGCAGGCAAGCAGCTGAAATTACACTAAAGTGTAAAAATTAAATGCCTTTTTTATGCAAAGTCCTGTGCCAGCCGGTATGAGTGGTGGGCACTGGCAGTGGGCACACTACAGTCAGTGGAAGTCAGCCTGACACACACTGGCAGGCAACTAACCTTAGATTAAAGTGTAAAAATTAAGTGCCTATTTTTTAAGCAAAGTCCTGTGCCACTCGGTATGACAGGGGTGGGCACTGGCAGTGGGCACACTACAGTCAGTTGAAGTCGGCCTGACACACACTAGCAGCAGGCAAGCAGCTGAAATTACATTAAAGTGTAAAAATTAAATGCCTTTTTTAAGCAAAGTCCTGTGCCAGCCGGTATGAGTGGTGGGCACTGGCAGTGGGCACACTACAGTCAGTGGAAGTCAGCCTGACACACACTGGCAGGCAACTAACCTTAGATTAAAGTGTAAAAATTAAGTGCCTATTTTTTAAGCAAAGTCCTGTGCCACTCGGTATGACAGGGGTGGGCACTGGCAGTGGGCACACTACAGTCAGTTGAAGTCGGCCTGACACACACTAGCAGCAGGCAAGCAGCTGAAATTACATTAAAGTGTAAAAATTAAATGCCTTTTTTAAGCAAAGTCCTGTGCCAGCCGGTATGAGTGGTGGGCACTGGCAGTGGGCACACTACAGTCAGTGGAAGTCAGCCTGACACACACTGGCAGGCAACTAACCTTAGATTAAAGTGTAAAAATTAAGTGCCTATTTTTTAAGCAAAGTCCTGTGCCACTCGGGATGACAGGGGTGGGCACTGGCAGTGGGCACACTACAGTCAGTTGAAGTCGGCCTGACACACACTGGCAGGCAACTAACCTTAGATTAAAGTGTAAAAATGAAGTGCCTTTTTTTTAAGCAAAGTCCTGTGCCACACGGGATGACAGGGGTGGGCACTGGCAGTGGGCACACTACAGTCAGTTGAAGTCGGCCTGACACACACTAGCAGCAGGCAAGCAGCTGAAATTACACTAAAGTGTAAAAATTAAATGCCTTTTTTATGCAAAGTCCTGTGCCAGCCGGTATGAGTGGTGGGCACTGGCAGTGGGCACACTACAGTCAGTGGAAGTCAGCCTGACACACACTGGCAGGCAACTAACCTTAGATTAAAGTGTAAAAATTAAGTGCCTTTTTTTAAGCAAAGTCCTGTGCCACACGGAATGACAGGGGTGAGCACTGGCAGTGGGCACACTGCAGTCTGTGGGCCTGCAGCTCCTCACACACAGGCAGGCCAGGCAACTGCAATATGTATATAAAGGAAAAAAAAAAAGCAGACTAATGTTGCAGCCCTAAAAAGGGCTTTTTGGGGTGCTGTCAGGACGCTGTCCTTACAGCAGAGATCAGATGAGTCTTTCAGGACTGGAGTGGACACTGAATTCACTAGCCTAGCTATCGATTTCCCAATTAAATCAGCAGCAGTTACAGTCTCCCTCCTCTCACTAAGACTGCAGCTTCAGAATGAATCTAAAATGGATGCTGTGCAGGAGGTGGGAGGGTCTGGGAGGGAGGGTATGCTGCTGATTGGCTGGAATGTGTCTGCTGACTGTGAGGTACAGGGTCAAAGTTTGCTCAATGATGATGTATAGGGGGCGGACCGAACATCGCATGTGTTCGCCCGGCAGAGGCGAACGCGAACAAGCTATGTTCGCCGGGAACTGTTCGCCGTCGGATAGTTCGGGCCATCTCTAGTTGGCACCTGTGTTTCGTCATCATCAGAGACGTGCTGAGGTGGTATTCCCATGTCCTCATCATCAGGAAACATAAGTGGTTGTGCGTTAGTGCATTCTATCTCTTCCACCCCTAGGGAAGGGCTAGGTGGATGCCCTTGGGAAACCCTGCCAGCAGAGTCTTCAAACAGCATAAGAGACTGCTGCATAACTTGAGGCTCAGACAGTTTCCCTGATATGCATGGGGGTGATGTGACAGACTGATGAGCTTGGTTTTCATGCGCCATCTGTGCGCTTTCTGCAGAAGACTGGGTGGGAGATAATGTGAACGTGCTGGATGCACTGTCGGCCACCCAATTGACTAATGCCTGTACCTGCTCAGGCCTTACCATCCTTAGAACGGCATTGGGCCCCACCAAATATGGCTGTAAATTCTGGCGGCTACTGGGACCTGAGGTAGTTGGTACACTAGGACGTGTGGCTGTGGCAGAACGGCCACGTCCTCTCCCAGCACCAGAGGGTCCACTAACACCACCACGACCATGTCCGCGTCCCTTACTAGATGTTTTCCTCATTGTTACCGTTCACCACAATAAGAAAAATATTATTCGGGCCAATGTATTGAATTCAAATTCAGGCCTTTTTTTACAGACACCTAACACTATCTGGCTATCTATTTAGGTACCGTATTACACTAATACAGGCACACCAGTAATGACAGATTTAGCTGAATATAATTTGAGGCCTATTATTTAGGCGCTGGGTGACAGGTATACGTTAACGGACAGAATTAGACTTGGATCTGCACTGTAGTGTGTGTGTGAAGTTCTTGAGAATTACCCTATCAGCACCTTGAATCTAATATACCCTTTTAGGGATAGATTTAAAGTAGGCCTGATACAGCAGAAACCACTAATTTTGAGAATTGCAAAATTGGGAATTGTTTTTCAACCCAGAACAAAAACTGTGCTTTGACGGACACTAAATAACTTGACCAGCTAAAACAGTAATGACAGATTTGGATGAATATAAATGTGAGGCCTATTTTTTAGGCGCTGGGTGACAGGCTCAACTTGCCCCTGATGTAGTATATGGCCAAAAAATAACCACACTATTGATGGTTAAATGCACTTGATGACAGCTTGACCCTGATGTAGGATTTAGCAAAAAATAACCACACTATTGATGGTTAAATGCACTTGGGTGACAGGCTCAGCTTGCCCCTGCTGTAGTATATAGCCAAAAAATAACCACACTATTGATAGTTAAATGCACTTGATGACAGCTTGACCCTGATGTAGGATATAGCAAAAAATAACCACACTATTGATGGTTAAATGCACTTTGGTGACAGGCTCAGCTTGCCCCTGCTGTAGTATATAGCCAAAAAATAACCACACTATTGATGGTTAAATGCACTTGATGACAGCTTGACCCTGATGTAGGATATAGCAAAAAATAACCACACTATTGATGGTTAAATGCACTTGGGTGACAGGCTCAGCTTGCCCCTGATGTAGTATATGGCCAAAAAATAACCACACTATTGATGGTTAAATGCACTTGATGACAGCTTGACCCTGATGTAGGATATAGCAAAAAATAACCACACTATTGATGGTTAAATGCATTTGGGTGACAGGCTCAGCTTGCCCCTGATGTAGTATATGGCCAAAAAATAACCACATTATTGATGGTTAAATGCACTTGATGACAGCTTGACCCTGATGTAGGATATAGCAAAAAAAAAACACACTATTGATGGTTAAATGGACTTGGTGGTAGCTTGTGCTGGCGCACCACAAGCCACAAAATGGCCGCCGATCACCCCAGAAAAAAGTGACTGAAAAACGCTCTGGGCAGCCTAAAAACAGTGAGCAATTGAATAGCAGCAGTTCAATGATCCACAGCTGTAGATCGATCACTGAATGAAGTCTTTTGGAGGAGTTAATCACTGCCTAATCTCGCCCTAACGTCGCAGCTGCAACCTCTCCCTACACTTGTATCAGCAGAGTGACGTGCAGCGCTACGTGACCCAAGCTTATATAGAGGCTGGGTCACATGCTGCACTGGCCAATCACAGCCATGCCAATAGTAGGCATGGCTGTGATGGCCTCTTGGGGCAAGTAGTATGATGCTTGTTGATTGGCTGCTTTGCAGCCTTTCAAAAAGCGCCAAGAAAGCGCCGAACACCGAACTCGAACCCGGACTTTTACGAAAATGTTCGGGTTCGGGTCCGTGTCACGGACACCCCAAAATTCGGTACTAACCCGAACTATACAGTTCGGGTTCGCTCATCCCTAGTAACATGGTGTATTTCGTTCCTGAAGGGGGCGGGGATGTGCCAGCCTATTCATTTCTTAACACTGTAAATAAAATGAGAGTGACTTAAAAGACTTATAATAAATATATGGGACAATTAGCCCAAAGTAAGTAAACAACGAAACGGATTTACATGACAATATATTAAAATTAGAATGTTTGCATTTTTTTTTTAAAGTGTGGGGCAATTAGCCCAAAGATAAGTTAGGCTACTTTCACACCTGCGTTTAGGTGCGGATCCGTCTGGTATCTGCACAGACGGATCCAAACCTATAATGCAAACGCTGGTATCTGTTCAGAACGGATCCGTCTGCATTACTATGTCAAAAAAAAGTCTAAGTCTAAGTCAAACGGATCCGTCCTGACTTACAGTGGGGGAAATAATTATTTGACCCCTCACTGATTTTGTAAGTTTGTCCAATGACAAAGAAATCAAAAGTCTCAGAACAGTATCATTTCAATGGTAGGTTTATTGTAACAGTGGCAGATAGCACATCAAAAGGAAAATCGAAAAAATAACTTTAAATAAAGGATAGCAACTGATTTGCATTTCATTGAGTGAAATAAGTATTTGAACCCTCTAACAAAAAAAGACTTAATACTTGGTGGAAAAACCCTTGTTTGCAAGCACAGAGGTCAAACGTTTTTTTGTAATTGATGACCAAGTTTGCGCACATTTTAGGAGGAATGTTGGTCCACTCCTCTTTGCAGATCATCTCTAAATCCCTAAGGTTTCGAGGCTGTCTCTGTGCAACTCTGAGCTTGAGCTCCCTCCATAGGTTATCGATTGGATTAAGGTCCGGAGACTGACTAGGCCACTCCATGACCTTAATGTGCTTCTTCTTGAGCCACTCCTTTGTTGCCTTTGCTGTATGTTTTGGGTCATTGTCGTGCTGGAACACCCATCCACGACCCATTTTCAGTTTCCTGGCAGAGGGAAGGAGGTTGTCGCTCAGGATTTCACGATACATGGCTCCGTCCATTTTCCCGTTTATGCGAATAAGTTGTCCTGTGCCCTTAGCAGAAAAACACCCCCAAAGCAAAATGTTTCCACCCCCATGCTTGACGGTGGGGACGGTGTTTTGGGGGTCATAGGCAGCATTTTTCTTCCTCCAAACACAGCGAGTTGAGTTAATGCCAAAGAGCTCTATTTTGGTCTCATCAGACCACAGCACCTTCTCCCAGTCACTCTCTGAATCATTCAGGTGTTCATTGGCAAACTTCAGACGGGCCTGCACATGTGCCTTCCTGAGCAGGGGGACCTTGCGAGCCCTGCAGGATTTTAATCCATTGCGGTGTAATGTGTTTCCAATGGTTTTCTTGGTGACTGTGGTCCCTGCTAATTTGAGGTCATTAACTAACTCCTCCCATGTAGTTCTAGGATGCTTTTTCACCTTTCTCAGAACCATTGACACCCCACGAGGTGAGATCTTGCGTGGAGCCCCAGAGCGAGGTCGATTGATGGTCATTTTGTGCTCCTTCCATTTTCGAACAATCGCACCAACAGTTGTCACCTTCTCTCCTAGCTTCTTGCTAATGGTTTTGTAGCCCATTCCAGCCTTGTGCAGGTCTACAATTTTGTCTCTGACATCCTTGGACAGCTCTTTGGTCTTTCCCATGTTGGAGAGTTTGGAGTCTGCTTGATTGATTGATTCTGTGGACAGGTGTCTTTTATACAGGTGACTAGTTAAGACAGGTGTCCTTAATGAGGGTGACTAATTGAGTAGAAGTGTCTAACCACTCTGTGGGAGCCAGAACTCTTAATGGTTGGTAGGGGTTCAAATACTTATTTCACTCAATGAAATGCAAATCAGTTGCTATCTTTTATTTAAAGTTATTTTTTCGATTTTCCTTTTGATGTGCTATCTGCCACTGTTACAATAAACCTACCATTGAAATGATACTGTTCTGAGACTTTTCATTTCTTTGTCATTGGACAAACTTACAAAATCAGTGAGGGGTCAAATAATTATTTCCCCCACTGTACGTTGAAAGTTAATGGGGGACGAATCCTTTTACAATTGCACCAATATTGTGTCAATGTAAACGGATCCGTCCCCATTGACTTACATTGTAAGTCAGGACGGATCCGTTTGGCTTCGCATCATCAGGCGGCTATCAAAACGCTGCAAGCAGCGTTTTGGTGTCTGCCACCAGAGCGGAATAGAGGCAGAACGGAGCCAAACTGATGCATTCTGAACGGATCCTTATCTATTCAGAATGCATTGGGGCTAAACTGATCCGTTTGGGGCCACTTGTGAGAGCCTTGAAACGGATCTCACAGGCGGACCCACAAACGGCAGTGTGAAAGTAGCCTTAAATAGGGAGCAATTTTACATGACAGGATATTAAAATTTTCAAATTAAAAAATGTGTTAATTTAAAAGAAGAATGTTTTGGATGTATAGGGGGAATAGAGGTCATGCGGATTCACTGTCATACCTATTGAACAAATACCAGTGCACCTAAAAGGAAGACACACAATATATTAGACGTCGGGAAATGTTTTGGATATTTAAAATAAATAGCCTTAGTCCTTATGGGCTAAATGAAGCCTTTAAGATAAACTATAAAAACCGTCTTTTTCCTTCCATTATATATTTTTGTGGACTTTTACAACAAAAGGTTAAATAGAGTTTTACTACAGTATATTATATGCATTATATACATTCAAAACATTCTTCTTTTAAATTAACACTTTTTAATTAAAATTTTTTAATATCCTGTCATGTAAAATTGCTCCCTATTTTATTTATCTTTGGGCTAATTGCCCCACAATTAAATTTTTTTAAATAAAATTCTAATTTTAATATCTTGTCATGTAAATCTGTTCCATTGTTTAATTACTTTGGGCTAATTGTCCCATATATTTATTATCAGTCTTTTAAGTCACTCTCATTTTATTTACAGTGTTATTCTATTATTTATTAGTACCGATCATATGCCCCCATTCAGATAACCAACGCCAGCTTTGCAATCGTTAATTTCTAACGATAATTTGTTTTCCCTTAGTCCTAACAGTGGCACAAATGGGGTATTTTGCCCCTGTGGACTGGTTAGGACAGGTGGAACTTTTAATAAATTAAAAACTAAATAAACATACGCCCTCCCACCCCCAATAAAGAGGCGGCGTCACCCCCCAGGGCCTTGTGTAGTTACAAGTAGAAAAGAGAAAAAACAACAGCTTTAAAGTATAACTAAGGGGGATATTTGTGTGCCACTGTTAGGACTAATGGAAAACAAATTATCGTTAGAAATTAACGATTACCTTACGTCCTAACCAGTGGCACAAATGGGGATTTAGCAAGAAGAAACCCCCATGGGAGGGTCCTCATGCCTCGCAGAAGTTAATACTGTCCGGCCAAATGAGGAATAGCTATAAATTCTAGAATCCACTCTATAGTGTGAGATAAAGGTGGAGTGAGAACTCCAAGAAGCTGACTTACAGATAACATCCAATGGAATCGAGCTTCTCTCTGCAAAAGAAGTAGCCACTGCCCGTGTAGAGTGGGCCCTTACAAACTCAGGAGGCTCCGAACCCTAAAAGATATACTCCCGAATTTCCTCTTTAATCCATCGACTGATGGAGGGCTTAGAGCCTTTCCTCTCCTTGTGGGTACCGGAAAAGAGGATAAGGAGGTTCTCATCTCTCTTAAATACATTGGAGCATTCCAGGTAAATCCTAAGACATCTCGAAATGTCAAGGGTGTGAAGCCCTCTTTCCACAGAGGAGGGGGGTGGAGCCAAAGTCGGAAGGGAAATCACCTGGTTAATGTTGTTAAAAGAAGGCACCTTTGGAATAAACGTAGGCAAGAATCTAAGTAGCACCCGGTCTTGCAGGAACTTAGTGTCACGACCGCTACCCCAGCAGCAGTCGTGTCGCACCAGACAGAGGGGAAGGGGACCCTTATCTACGGATGGGAAATAGAATGGCCACCCCTGACTAACCCTAAGCTGGCACCTGTCTGCCCTGATACCCTAGACGGGGTGTGAACCCGTGCGGCGAGCAGGATGCCTAAACCCTCAGTCGCCCTAACAAGACTGGACTGGGGAAAGGCCGATGGGAGCGCTAGTCACCATCACTCACGTCTAGGAAAACAACAGGGGAAGACAGCAACAAACAAACAACAGCAGAGATAGACTTATCCAGTCACGAGCAGAGAAGGCGATCCCAAACACGACAGTCCACGCCGGACAAGAGCTCCACAGCAACACCATCAAACGATCTCCTTCCAAGGTCAGAGTAGCACTGGAAGTAAGGACTATATCTGGCAATGACTGCAAGTGAAACTGAAACTAATATAGTAGCTGGGAGTGGCAGACAGGACTCACCTGAGAAGGATGCCTACAAACTCCCAGTCAGGACAAAAAGGTTCACAAGGCAAAACCCAGATGACATACCCTGAACCATGGAGCAAACTCACAAACTATCGCGAGTAGCAAGTCGCTGCGACCTTCTCCTCCCAGACCTGTCTGGATCAGTCACAGTCGTGACAGTACCCCTCTTTCTATGAGGGGCCCCTGGACCCTCAAGACCAGGCCTCTCCGGATGGGAGCTATGAAAAGCCCGAATGAGTCTGTCCGCTTTTATCTCAGATGCTGGAACCCACATTCTCTCTTCGGAACCATAACCTTTCCAGTGCACCAGGTACTGAAGAGAGCGGCGAACATATCGTGAATCAACAATCTTTTCTACCTGAAACTCAAGACTGCCATCAACAACCACCGGTGGAGGCGGTAGTGGCAATGGTTCAGGAGGTTCTACATATCTCTTAAGCAGAGATCTGTGGAAGACATTATGGATCCTTAGAGTCTGAGGTAGCTCCAGAGGAAAAGCCACCGGGTTAATGATCTTAATTACCCTATAAGGACCAATAAATCTCGGACCTAATTTCCACGAGGGAACCTTCAACTTGATATTTCTGGTAGACAACCACACCAAGTCATTCACCCCAAGGTCCGGACCTTCAGAGCGCTTCCTATCAGCCGCACGTTTGTATCTACCACCAATTCTCTTCAAACTTTCTTGCACACTCTGCCACACTGAAGAAAGTGAAGACGCAAATCATTCCTCCTCGGGAATCCCAGACGGCCCCCCCTCTAAACTAAACGTACAAAACTGAGGATGGAAACCATACGCACCAAAAAATGGTGACTTATCGGTGGATTCTTGACGACGATTATTAATGGCAAACTCGGCTAACGGTAAATAAGATGACCATTCCTCCTGATTTTCGGAAACAAAGCATCTCAAATATGTCTCTAGGTTTTGATTGGTACGTTCAGTCTGACCGTTGGACTGTGGATGGAAAGATGAAGAAAACGACAGATGAACCCCTAAACGAGAACAAAAAGCTTTCCAAAATTTAGAAACGAATTGGGTACCACGATCCGAAACAATATCGGATGGGACCCCGTGAAGCTTCACGATGTGGTCAATAAAAACCTGAGCCAGTGTGTTAGCATTAGGCAATGCGGCAAGAGCAATAAAGTGCACCATTTTACTGAATCTGTCAACGACTACAAGAATAACAGTCTTCCCCGCTGATACTGGTAGATCCGTAATGAAATCCATTGACAGGTGCGTCCAAGGCCTGTTGGGGATGGCCAGAGGTAAAAGACGCCCTGCCGGACGAGCATGATCTACCTTAGAACGAGCACAGGTAGCACATGCAGACACAAAATTCAACACCTCCTGGCGCCATTTAGGCCACCAGAACCGACGAGACACTAACTCAGAGGTTGCCCTAATACCTGGGTGTCCTGCCAGTGTGGAGTTATGGTGTTCTTTTAGTATCTCCAGTCGTAAATTTTCTGGCACAAACAGTTTACCCGAGGGGCAGGAGGCTGGGGCGTCCCCCTGAGCTTCCAACACCCTCCCCTCCAAACCTGAGTGTAATGCAGAGACCACCACCCCCTTTTGCAAAATGGGCACTGGTACCTCAACATCACCCCCTCCAGGAAAACTTCGAGACAATGCATCCGCCTTAGTATTTTTTGCCCCCGGGCGATAGGTTATTACAAAATTAAACCTAGTAAAAAATAACGACCACCGAGCCTGTCTAGGGGTGAGACGTTTAGCAGACTCCAGATATAATAAGTTTTTGTGATCAGTAATCACCGTGACGGGATGAACCGCCCCCTCCAAAAAATGCCGCCACTCCTCAAAAGCCAACTTAATAGCCAAAAGTTCCCTGTTGCCAATATCATAGTTCCTTTCTGCAGTAGACAATTTCTTCGAAAAAGAAAGCACACGGACGCCATTCACCAGGGGACGGGCCCTGAGATAGTACCGCTCCCACCCCCACCTCTGATACGTCAACCTCTTCAATAAAAGGAAGCGAGACATCTGGCTGTACGAGAATAGGGGCCGAGGTGAATCTCTCCTTCAGAGATGCAAAGGCAGTTTTGGCTGCATGTGACCATTTGGAAAAATCGGATCCCTTTCGGGTCATGTCCGTCAGTGGTTTGACCACCAAGGAATAGTTCTTTATAAACTTTCTATAAAAATTAGCAAACCCCAGGAAGCGTTGCAATGCCTTCAGGTTCTCAGGCAGATCCCAGTCTATAATCGCCCGGACTTTCTCTGTATCCATGCGGAAACCTGAATCTGACAACACATACCCCAGAAATGGCAGTTCTTTTACGGCGAACACACATTTTTCTAACTTAGCAAACAATTTGTTGGCCCTTAATATCTGCAGCACTTGTCTCACATGGATCTTATGTGTATCCAGATTCGGGGAATAGACCAGGATGTCATCAAGATATATCACAACAAATCTCCCGATAAGGTGACTAAAAATATCGTTGACAAAATGTTGGAATACCGCAGGCGCATTAGTAAGACCAAATGCCATGACCAGATTTTCATAATGCCCTTCCGGAGTATTAAAAGCCGTCTTCCACTGATCCCCCTCTTTGATGCGAACCAGGTTATAGGCTCCTCTGAGATCCATTTTAGAGAACCATTTAGCACCAGCAACCTGATTAAAGAGGTCGGGAATGAGAGGAAGAGGATAGGGATCTCGGATAGTTATCCGGTTTAATTCCCGGAAATCCAGGCAAGGACGTAGGCCCCCATCTTTCTTTTTAACGAAAAAGAACCCTGCAGCCACAGGTGAAGAAGAGGGTCTGATGTGTCCCTTAGCCAAACTCTCCGAAATATAATCTTTCATAGCCTTCCTCTCCGGGCCGGAAAGATTGTATAACCGGGTTTTAGGTAGTTTTGCCCCAGGTAAAAGATTAATCGGGCAATTATATGGACGATGAGGTGGTAACCCCTGACAACCCTTCTCAGAGAACACATCCATAAAATCTAACAGAAAGGCAGGTAAAGATGTTACAGAGAGTGTAGAGCACCTACTACTCAAGCAGTTGTCCTTACAATGTTCACTCCACTCCACAATCTCCCCGGCCTGCCAATCCACCACTGGATTGTGAGTCACCAGCCAGGGAAGCCCCAATACCATAGGAGCCGGAAGACCATCCAGGACATAACAAGAGATATGTTCTTTATGGAGGTCCCCTACCTGCAGATGGATATTATGGATGATCTGAGTTAACTCTCTCTGAGTAAGAGGAGTCGATGGCAAAAACAGGAATAGTTCTGCATACCGGTTCCGGAGTAAAACCCAGAGCCTGAGCAAACCGTGAATCCACCAAGTTGACCCCCGCCCCACTGTCCAAAAAGACGGAACAGATCTCAGTCTTATTGCCCGCCTCAACGGTAGCGGACAACAAAAACTGAGACATGCGTATGGAGGAAACGAATACGCCCAGACTGTTCTCCTCCGCACAATCTGGGGACTCTAGTTTTCCGGCGGCTCCTTTGTTTGTGGTCTCTTGGGTTCTGAGGGACAAACCTTTACAAAATGACCCCTCCCCCCACAACGAAAACAAACCTCTGACCTACGGCGGAACTTAGGAGGATTCACCCGTCTAGTGGCGCCCCCTATTTGCATTGGTTCGACTGGACCATAACAGACCGATCCCTGCCCTATAGAGGCCTCCGTAAAATTTAATAGTCTCTCCCTGAGCCGTCTGTCGATTCTTATGGACAGAGACATAGCAGCCTCAAGAGACCCAGGGACCTCGTATACCGCCAGCGCGTCTTTTAATTTTTCAGACAACCCCTGGCAGAACTGACTCTTAAGGGCCGAGTCGTTCCATAACGTATCAGTAGCCCACCTACGGAATTCGGAACAATATAGTTCAGCAGACCGGTTCTCTTGCCGAAGTCTACGTAGTTTAGACTCAGCCAGTGAGACCCTGTCCGGGTCATCATATACGAGACCCAGGGCTTCAAAAAATTCCTCCACTGATCGTAAGGCCGGAGAGTCTGATGGTAGGGAGAAAGCCCAAGCCTGCGGATCTCCTTGCAGGAGAGAAATTACAATGCCCACCCGTTGTTCCTCACCGTCGGAGGATCTAGGGCGTAACCTGAAGAACAATTTGCAAGCTTCTCTGAAGGTTACAAATTGGTCTCTCCCTCCTGAGAACCTATCAGGTAAAGCCACTTTTGGCTCAGGAGTACCTTGGTTTCCCGTAGCAACGGTGGAACCCAAGGATTGCTGCTGCAGCACTGTTGCTTTTAATCCTGCCACTTCAAGGGATAACCCCTGTAATTGTTTCGCCAAAACCGAAACCGGATCCATAGTGGAACAGACAAAATACAAAGCAAAACAGCAAGCAAAAAAAAAAAAAAAAAAAAAAAAAAAGAAATGTCACTTTTTTTTTTTTTTTTTAAAAGGCCAGATATACTGTCACGACCGCTACCCCAGCAGCAGTCGTGTCGCACCAGACAGAGGGGAAGGGGGACCCTTATCTACGGATGGGAAATAGAATGGCCACCCCTGACTAACCCTAAGCTGGCACCTGTCTGCCCTGATACCCTAGACGGGGTGTGAACCCGTGCGGCGAGCAGGATGCCTAAACCCTCAGTCGCCCTAACAAGACTGGACTGGGGAAAGGCCGATGGGAGCGCTAGTCACCATCACTCACGTCTAAGAAAACAACAGGGGAAGACAGCAACAAACAAACAACAGCAGAGATAGACTTATCCAGTCACGAGCAGAGAAGGCGATCCCAAACACGACAGTCCACGCCGGACAAGAGCTCCACAGCAACACCATCAAACGATCTCCTTCCAAGGTCAGAGTAGCACTGGAAGTAAGGACTATATCTGGCAATGACTGCAAGTGAAACTGAAACTAATATAGTAGCTGGGAGTGGCAGACAGGACTCACCTGAGAAGGATGCCTACAAACTCCCAGTCAGGACAAAAAGGTTCACAAGGCAAAACCCAGATGACATACCCTGAACCATGGAGCAAACTCACAAGCTATCGCGAGTAGCAAGTCGCTGCGACCTTCTCCTCCCAGACCTGTCTGGATCAGTCACAGTCGTGACACTTAGTGTATGGCTCAAAAGCGGAAAATGCCTGGAGCTCCCAACTCACTTTGCAGAGGTAATGGCCAAAAAAAGGTGATCTTCCAGGTAAGGAACCTGAATCCCACCTCCTCTAGGGGCTCAAAGGGGGAGATGATAACCCCCTGAACACGACCGTTAAATACCAAACAGTTACAGGTCTAATTACTGTAGGTTTTAACCTTGAGGCTCCCTTCAGGAACCTTCTAATAAGGGGCTCTTGAGAAACAGACCTGTTGAGACAGGCTGAAATCGCTAAAACCTGCACTTTGAGGGTAGAAGGTGACAACCCCTTGTCCAGACCATCTTGTAGAAACTGAAGAATGACTGGTATGGAAGCCTCAGTGGATGTGTGATGATGCATAGAACACCAAGATGAATTTTTTTTCCAAATTCTTGAGTAGGACTTGTTAGTAGCTTCCGATCTGGAGTGCTCTAAGGTTCTCAAGACAGACCCCGATAGCCCTTCTATCCTTTGAAGGGACTGATCAACCTCCAGGCTGTCAGGTTGAAGATTTGAAGATTTGAGGAGATCTGAGTGTCCCCCGAAACCAGTACTCTCTCTGGGGGAAGCCTCCAAAATTGACCCTGACTCATCTGGAAGAGTTGGGAAAACCAAGCTCTCTTTGGCCATTATGGAATGATGGCGATGACTGACGCTTGGTCCTGCCTGATTTTCATCAAGACCCTTGGTATAAAGGAAATTGGAGGGAAGATGTAGGCCAGAGAGAACCTCCAAGGGATTGACAGTGCATCTATTGCCACCGGGTTGTCCTCCCTGTAACCCTTTCCCTGCAATACCTCTCCAACTTGGTGTCGAACCTCGTTGCCATGAGATCGATCTCTGGCATGCCCCACCTGAGCGTTATCTCCTTGAAGACCTCTGGCTGAAGTGACCATTCTCCGGTTGGAAGACCTCAGCTCAGACGATCCACGATCACATTGTGAACTCCGCAAATGTGAACGGCTGATAAGTATGTGAGGTTCAGTTCTGCCCCATCCAATATCACCCCTATCTCTCTCAGGAGACTTTATGACCTCGTGCCTCCCTGCTTGTTGATGTATACAGTACAGCGGTCATGCTGTCTGACTGTACCTTCACTGCCTTCCCTCGAATGAAGGGAGCAAAATGAAAAAGAGCTAATCTGATCGCTCTGATCTCCAGGAGATTCGATGACAATGATTTCTCCTGCGGTGTCCAAGATCCTTGAACTGTCTTGTCTAGAAGATGATTCCCCAACCTACTAGGGATGCATCTGAAGTAAGTATAATCCATGAGTGCTGGATCAGGGACTTGCCGTCCTCGAGGTGAGACCACCATCTCAGGGAGGATCGGGCATGGTAAGACAGGGAGTGCACGGCATTGAGTCCCACTGGACTGTGATTCCACTTGGCTAGTACCTCGGACTGAAGCGGACGCAGATGCCATAATGCCCAAGGCACCGCCTCTGCGGTTGAAGACATTAGTCTCAACATCTTCATTAATGTACGGATCGTTACCTCTCGTGGTATTGAGAGAGAACGGGCTGACTGCTGAACGGATCGCCTTCTCTCGGGAGTGAGATGAATAGTCATCTTTACTAAATCCACCACAAACCCCAGGAACCTTACCGAGGTGGCTGGCTGATGAAGGAAGGCAACAGCCTGTTGAATGTGTTGGGACAGGAACGCTTGGGAAGGGGCTCTGAGGAGCTAATCGTCCAGGTATGGAAACTATTCTCAGACCCTGAAGCCTTAGAGCGGCCACCACGGACACCACCACCTTGGTAAAAGTGTGTGGGGCTGGAAATGTTTTAGGACCCCCCTCCCCATCTGTACCACGATCCTTAAGAATCTTCTTCACCCAAGATGGATGGGAATATGGAGATAAGCATCCTTGAGGTCCAAGGTTTCCAAGAAATCCCCCGGCAAAAGAAGATTGGTTACTGACTGGATAGTTTCCATACGGAACTTCTTTCGTTTGATGAATCAATTGAAGTACCTCAAATCTATAATCATCCTCCACCCTCTGGTACTCTTGGGTAGCAGAAAAACTGGGGAATAGATCCCTGCTCCCCTCTCTTGGAGAGGGACCTCCTCTAAAGCCCCCTTCTGAAGATATTGTAGATCATAGCTCTCTAGAACTCTTTGCTTGCTGCAGGGAAGTAGCCTTGTCTGGACAAACCTGTCCGCGGGCGGACTGCTCAAGTCCACTAGGTAGCCTTGTGAAATGATGCGAAGGACCCATTGGTCCTGGATATGATCCTGCCACAAACCTAGAAAATGTTGTAGGCGACCACCTACGGGAATGTGGGGAGCAGGGAGCACTGAACATCCAGTTAGACCGGCTAGATACCAAGAGCCTCGAGGAGGCCCGCAATGAGAGCGTTGAGGAATTCTTGGGGGGCCTAGATCCCCTAGAGGATCTTCCTCCTCTTCGGGACCCCCAATCTCTCTAGGCTCTGGGTTGAGGTTCCGGCCTGGAACCATACCTCTTGCCCCGACCACGAAAGGACTGTTGAGGAAGGGACTTGCCCTTCTTGTCCGACAGCCCTTCCATTATTTGGTCCAGTTCTGCCCCAAAAAGCTTGCCAGGTTCGTAAGCCATAGCGCAAAGGTTGTGCTTGGACGTAGTGTCCGCTTTCCAAGGCTTCAACCAGAGTGGACGTCCGTGGTTAAAAGTGCCATGGAATTGGACACCAACTTCAACTGTTGTGGAGCAGAGTCACACAGCAAGTCGGTGGCTAAGCTGGCCATCCTACAGGAGGCCAGGATGTCATGCCTAGAGACCCCCTGGTCCAGGTCAGACTGCACCTGGGCGAACCTCTTTCTGAGAAAATTTGCCACTTCCGAGGACGCAATAGCGACTGAGGCGGCGGTAGAAGCCGAGGAGTAAATACGCCAAGGGCGCAATTCGCCTTCCGGTCCATAGGATATTGGAGGCTTGACCTGTCGTCCGATGGAATTAAGGTCCTCTTTGACAATTTAGAGATGGCCATATCCACCTTCGGGACAGGCCCCCAGGACGATACCTGATCCTCTTTCAAAGGAAAAAACTATTTGAATCTCTTGGTCAATACAGGACCCTTCTCCGGTTTCTTCCACTCTGCCTTCATTAACAACAAGAGGGAACTATCTGCTTTAAAGGCCATGGGCCCCTTAGAGGCAGAAGATGAGGCTTCCCCTGAATCAACATTCTGGTCCCCCGACCGGATGGATCTCAACAGCCACTGGGCTTTCTCAGGAGGAAATAAATAAGAAAAAACATCTTCGCCCTCAGAGGAGGAAAAGACCGATCCCTCTCTTAAATCCTGAGCCCCCGACACCTCCATGGCCCGATGAGGAGAGGAAGGTCGTCGGCGTTTGGACACCAAAGCATGTTTCAATTCTTCTATGGAAGAGTTCATCTGGCTTATGTTTGATTTCATGTAGCCCTTCACCCAATCAACCACGTCATGGACAGTCGGTTCCTGCTGGGGGAATGCTTTGGCCCTACAGGGCGGGCATCGGGAAAATGCATAGCTGTCTTCCAGCACAATCTGGCAATCATGGCATTGCAGGTAACGTATTTTGCCAGTACCCTTTCTGCTGGGCTCCCGATCACCGTCCCCAGTAGAAGACATGGCTGCAATAAAAGAAAAAGAATTAACCGCCAAATTCGGAGGAAAAAAGACAATTATCAAAAAACCTTAGGATCTTTACCCAGAAGATCCTAACAAGGTCTAAATTGCAAACCGCAAGAAACCAGAACTCGCAAGGAACAAGAACAAGGAAGCAAAACTGCAACCGCAACCAATCTCAAGAAAAACAGATTCAAGACAGATCTGCACTCCAGGAGACCAAACTGGGAGAAGCCCCAGCTTTAAATCGCCCTAACTGGCGCCAAAAGCTCAAGCTCCGCCCTGTAGGGTGTCACCCTTGCTCTTGTTGCACTCGAGCTCCTCACCTTTCTGTGGCCAGCCCCTCCCTCACTGTTTTGATTGACAACACCAGACAGTGACAAAGCAACCAGGAAGGGGCTTACCACAGAAATGAGTGGAGCTTGGGTGCAACAAGAGCAAGGGTGACACCCTCATTGCACCAAAGGCTTAATTTGCATATTTTTTAAAAAAAGTATCATAACTCAATAACAGAGACTCAGTTCAACAAAAGAAAAACATTGCTTTAATAAAGTGAACTACAGTTATGTGTCTATGCAAACAGCTGGACGGGGAGGCTGCTTGTGACAGACTCCCTTTAAGTAACTAAAAGCAGTGAGGGAGGGGCTGGCCACAGAAAGGTGAGGAGCTTGAGTGCAACAAGAGCAATGGTGACGCCCTTATTGCACCAAAGGCTTAATTAGGCTACTTTCACACTCGTGGACGGATCCATTCAGATAATACATCCGTCTGCATCCGTTCAGTACAGATCAGTTTTTATCTTTAACATAGCCAAGACGTTTTCTATTGTGCCAGATTGTGTCAGTTAAAACGGATCCACCCCTATTGACTTACATTGTGTGCCAGGATGGATCCGTTTGGCTCAGTTTCATCAGACGGACACCAAAATGCTCCAAGCAGCTTTTTGATGTCCGTCTCCAAAGTGGAATGGAGACCGAACGGAGGCATTCTGAGCGGATCCTTTTTTATTCAGAACGGATCTCACAAATGGAAAGCCAAAATGCCAGTGTGAAAGTAGACTTAACAATAAGTATCATAACTCGGGAACGGAGTATCAGATCAACAAAAGAAAAATAGTGTAATCAGCTGAACTACAGCTATGTGTCTATACAAACAGTTGGGAGGTTGCTGATGATAGATTCCTTTTAATGACTTATTTATTTTTACTATTGCAATAGATGAGAGGGTAAAGGGAGTGGGTTTCTTTTAAAGCTAATAATATGTTTAAAAGTTTAAATAAACCTTTAACCTCTTACGGACACAGGGCGTACAGGTACGCCCTAATGTCCGAGTCCTTAAGGACACAGGGTGTACCTGTACGCCCTGTGTATTTCCGATAACCGCCGGGCGGTGATCGGAACAGAGTGCCTGCTGAAATCATTCAGCAGGCACTCTGTGACAATGCCGAGGGGGGTCCTGTGACCCCCCCGTATCAGAGATCGCAGAAAATCGCAGGTCAATTCAGACCTGCGGTCTGCTGCGTTTCCGAGTCATTCGGGTCTCCGGTGACCCGATAACCCGGAATAGGATGGTGATCGGTGGTGTGATAATAAACCACCAATCACCATTCTTAGATCCTGAGAGGTGGATCGCATCCTATATGGAACAGGCTGGAAGAGACAAACAGCCTTGTGCTTGGGACCCGGGCCCTTATGTTCGCCCATGATTGTTAATCCAGCTGCTGCTACTCCACGGCCATGTGCTGAGCTCTAATAATAAGGGAGAAGCTATTCTACCATACAGATGTAGAAGAGCTCACTGAATTTAACTGTTTCATTTCTTCTCTCTGTGTTCAGATACAGCTATAGGGTTGCCTGTTATCCTGCAAAATAGCTCAGGTTATGTATTATGATATCACATTGAGCCAAATGAGAAATTAAGTTCTGCTACATCTGTGTTGTGCAGGAAAAATTAATTGTTCATCAGATTTTTTTTGTGGAGTAGTACCTGCAATCCTTAGGACATTGGTATCTAATCTCTGGTTCTCCAGCCACCAGATAATGAGCACATGCTAGAAGTACCAATCTTGCATCAGCTAGAGAGCCCCAGATTGGAGAGATATTAGGGTAAGTGGGCCTATGCGCTTTGATCAAACTGTATACTAATTGTCTCTTTATTGTCTCTTTATAGTGCACAGCAAATGATTGATAGCATCGCTGTATAGCCATGTTTTATCATAAGAAATGCTGATAATTGAAAACAGTTGTATATCAGAAGCATAGGTATGAGGATGTGCGATTTAGAGATTCTCTCTACATATCCATACAATTTATGCTATAAACTTCTTTTCCCCCCTCCCCTGAATCAGCACTCCTCCCCATGTGGCTCAGGTGCTTTTAATTAGCAGAAGTCTGCAAAGGGTCTATAAATTCTGCGCCGTGCTGGTGGAGTGATGGGACCCGGGGCCCAGGTGGCCTCACTGTACAGTGGGGCTGCTGTGTGGCTGCTGGATCCCGTTGCCTGCTGGAGCGGTGTGGAGGCGTGGTGGTCGCCGCACGGCTCTGCGCCATGGTTAGAGTAGGTTCCCACTTAAACAAGAGGCAACCTTGTCACGGTAAGTGGGCCTATGCGCTTTGATCAAACTGTATACTAATTGTCTCTTTATAGTCCACAGCAAATGATTGATAGCATCGCTGTATAGCCATGTTTTATCATAAGAAATGCTGATAATTGAAAACAGTTGTATATCAGAAGCATAGGTATGAGGATGTGCGATTTAGAGATTCTCTCTACATATCCAGATATTAGGGTATGCACAATGGTCAAGCCATGCCAACCCGTAGCAGGCAACGGTCGTAAAAATGTACCGCAAATTTGAGCAGCCATAGGCTCCACTGTCAGGTTGCAAACTTAGACCTCTTTCACACGGGCGAGATTTCAGCGCAGGTGCACACATTGCGCCCGCACTGAATCTGGACCCATTCATTTCTATGGGACTGTGCACATGAGCGGTGATTTTTACGCATCACTTGTGTGTTGCGTGAAAATTGCAGCATGCTCTATATTGTGCGTTTTTCATGCAACGCAGGCCCCATAGAAGTGAATGGGGCTGCGTGAAAATCGCAAGCATCCGCAAGCAAGTGCGGATGCGGTGCGATTTTCATGCATGGTTGCTAGGAGATGATCGGGATGGGGAACCGATCATTATTATTTTCCCTTATAACATGGGGTTAAAAATAAATAAATAATTTAACTCACCTCATCCACTTGTTCGCTCATCCCGGCTTCTCGTCTGTCTTCTTCTTTGATTACAGGAGGAAAAGGACCTGTGGTGAGGTCACTGCGCTCATCGCATGGTCCGCCACATGATCCGTCACCATGGTCCATCACATGGATCATGTGATGGACCATGTGATGAGCGCAGTGACGTCACCACAGGTCCTTTTCCTACTGTGATCAAAAAAGAAGACAAGAGAAGCCGGGCTGCGCGAACAAGTAGATGGGGTGAGTTAAATAATATATTTTTTTTTAACCCCTCCATCCCTATTTTACTAAGCATTCTGTATTAGGAATGCTATTATTTTCCCTTATAACCATGTTATAAGGGAAAATAATAAAATCTACACAACACCTAACCTAAACCCGAACTTCTGTGAAGAAGTCCGGGTTTGGGTCTGGGTGCCAAACATGCCGATTTTTCTCACGCGCGTGCAAAACGCATTCAAACGATTTTCCCACAACGCACCCGCATCTTTTCCCGCACGTCACCCGCAACACCCATGTGAACCCAGCCTTAGAGTGTTTTCACCCTAGGTTTTTGTTTTTTGTCTGAACTTTTCTGTAGCAAAAATCGCTGCAGCCAGCTCTTACATGCTGGTCATTAGAAAAAAGTAGACATATTAGATATTGCCGCGTCCGTGAGAATCTGCTCTATACAAATAACACATGACCTAACCCCTCAAATGAACACAGTCAAAAAATAAAATAAAAACAGCTATTTTTTGAAAAATTTTCCATTTTAATAAATTTTTTCCATTAACAAAGCAAGGGGTAACAGCCAAACAAAACTTAATATTTATGGCCCTGATTCTGTAGTTTATAGAAACACCCCATATGTGTTTGTAAACTACTGTACAGGCACACGGCAGGGCGCAGAAGGAAAGGAACACCATATGGTTTCTGGAAGGCATATGGTGTTCCTTTCCTTCTGCGCCCTGCCATGTGCCCGTACAGTAGTTTACGACCACATATGGGGTGTTTCTATAAACTAAAGAATTAGGGCGATAAATATTGAGTTTTGTATGGCTGTTAACCCTTGCTTTGTTACTGGAAAAAATGGATTAAAATGAAAAATTTGCCCAAAAATTTAAATTCTGAAATTTCATCTCTATTTGCCAATAACTCTTGTGGAACACCTAAAGGGTAACAAAGTTTGTAAAATCAGTTTTGAATACCTTGAGGAGTGTAGTTTCTAAAATGGGGTCATCTCAGAATGGCCTGGATAAGTAAAAGTCTTGACGTTATTCGCACATAAAGTGACACTAGTCAGATTTGCAAAAAATGGCCTGGACCTTAAGGGGTTAAAATTATTGTATACATAGTATGCTGTGGCAGAATGCTAATATGACGGAATCACGTTTGATCAGTGTTTATTCATTGGGAAATTGTGAGAACTTCAATATATTTGCGGATTGTTGCAAAGCTACAATACATAGGCAAGTTACCTGTACATGGTTTCAAATAAGTCCTTGGAAGTCGTCCCAAAAGCCCTTTCATACTGACATTTTGATTCTCTAGAATACAAAGAGCAACACATTTTTTGGTTACATATATAATAAACAAAATATTCCATTCCTCGCATTTTCATCATTGCTGGATTCAAGCATCAAAAGGAATCCTGTCACATCTGTTTCCCAAGTCAAACCATGGTACCTGTCATGCAGGTACCATTTTTTTTTTTTGAAAAAAAAAAGAAGCTGTCCCATACTTGTGAAATTCTTATCTAAACTGTGCTTGCGCCGTATGGAAATAAGTTACTCTGCATCACCTTCTTCATCTTGCCTGTTCTCTTTAAAACTACTTGGCAAATATTGACGGTATAATGTACTCCTGTTGAGCATTTTTCCTCCTTTGGATGGGTAGGAAAATGTAATAAATGTCTTATCCTTCCTAAGGTTGTATATTAAAATGGGTTTTCCGGGCTCTAGATATTGATGACCTATCCTCAGGGTGGTCATCATTATCAGATTGCTGGTCACTAGGTCATAATAGGGGAGTTTGGGTTGGCAGCCCTGGGCTCGATATCTCTGTGGGACCCAAGACTGCCCCAAATGCCCACATTGCAAAATAATTTCAGTGTCCCCCTAAGCTTCTAATAGCACTTTGTCCCTCCCCCATCCTTAATGGTACTCGGTAAGACTGCCTCCTTTTCCCATCCCTCTTTATCTTGATCATGGACACTTTGATATAGCATGTACGCTACTAATAATACTTCAGGATCCAATTTTAGAGATTTTCGATTTCAGTTTGGATCTTTGTCCAGTTTCTGTGTCCAAAAACCTATCCGAAGCCTTAGGGATTAATCCCTTTTAAATGGCGACGCAAATGTATCAAAATCAGAAACATTACCTCTAAACCCCTTTTGAAAAATTGGTCTTTCAGTTAAACATCCCATCCCTAAACTCGCCTACACCTATATGAAAAAATCTCTATCAAACAAGCCTCTATTTCCTTATGGGGAAGGGACTTGAATCAAACATTTTCTGATGCTGAAATTAAATTACTGACTAGTGTCGGACCACAAAATGTCCTACTTTCTTGCATTGTTTTGATAAAATAGAGCGTCTTCCCTAACTGAGCATTCTCCAAATTTCAAAAATTATGGTCACCTTGTCAAATATTTCAGATATCTGATTCATGCCCCTCCCTAATGTCAACACCAATCACAATACTTGATTACCACAACTCCTGCCTGGCTTACCTGTGTGCATTCAGCCAAATCAAAAATAGCAGCTAAAATAAAATAAAAACTTCCCTCTTCTCTAGCTCTCCTTTGTCTTACTCCTTCTCTCCTTCTGCAGATCATCCAGAGATTGATAAGTCTTTGTAGCTATTTTGGCCTGAGAATAGGGAGCTCAGGTCACAGCGTCCTCTCCCTTCCAAACTCTCCCTAAGGCCTCATGCACACAACCATATGTATTTTGTGGTCCGCAAAAAATACGGATGACATCAGTGTGCATTCTGTATTTTGCGGAACGGAACAGCTGGCCCCTAAAAGAACAGTACTATACTTGTCCGTAATGCGGACAATAATAGGACATGTTCTATTTTTTTGCAGAACGGAAATACAGAAATGGAATGCACATGGAGTAACTTCCGTTTTATTGTAGACTCTTCCAAATGAATGGTTCCGTATACGGTCTGCAAAAAAACAGAATGGAAACAGATTGAAAATATGGTCGTTTGCAATAGGCCTAACACTGACTAGAGCTAGGGTTGGAGCAAGTCCACACCTAACCTCCTAAAAGGGCTAAACCAGGATTGTTAATCCTGTTTGTGCCATCCACACATGGTTACACTGGGTGTAATATGCGTCATATGGATTTGATCTTATGTACATGATTCTTTAAACATGAGAATGAGTGTACATAAATAAATAAAATACTGAATGTACAACTACAATAGATAACATGAGGACATAGATAACATGAGGATATAGCAACCGGTCCATACATATGGGTGTGATGGGTGTGATGAGGGATACATATCTTCCATACATGGTCCGATCAAATCCATAATGGCTGTAAAAGGGTCATCATGAATGTGATCCGAGCTAAATAGATAATATTAGGTATAGTGTAACTGACGACAGGCTGAAAGCAAAGTAACCATACAGGTCAAAGAAAAAATAGCAAAGGACAATAGTGGGTAACGGATATAGGATGTAAAACTAAATGGGGAGGAGTAGATAGAAATTAAGCTCCATGAGGGAAATGGGCTAGGTGCAGTGAAGCTCAGACTTACGAGAACCGTGACCACAATAAGAATGTAGCCGGCGCTGGAAGGTAATGCAGAGCGCCATGTTAAATACAAGTACGCGCGGCAGCCACCAATCAGGTACCATGTACCTGTATTTAACATGGCACTCTGCATTACCTTCCAGCGCCATCTGCATTCTTATTGTGGTCCAGGTTCTGATAAGTCTGAGCTTCACTGCACCTAGCCTATTTCCCTCATGGAGCTTGAATTCTATCTATCTACTCCTCCTCATTTACTTTTACATCCTACATCTGTTACCCACTATTGTCCTTTGCTATTTTTTCTTTGACCTGTATGGTTATTTCTTCTTTCTCGCGTATATCATTGGGGGACACAGACCATGACCATGGGTATAGCTGCTTGCTGCCACTAGGAGGCGACACTAGGCTGAAAACTGTTAGCTCCTCCCCCACCAGCTATACCCCCTCCGGCCAGGAGAAAGCCTTCAGTTTTTAGCTTAGTGTCATAGGAGGCAGACCCTCTGCACGGTGGCTGTTATTTTTATTTTATTTTTTTTCTCTTTTAGGGCTACTAAGAGCTCTGCATCCCCAGGGGGGAGGGAGTGGGGCTGACCGGTGACGCTTATTCCACCGCTCTGCCCCCCACAAGAAGACAAAGTGGACCAGGAGGGCTTGACCTTCCTGCTCCCCCCAGCCATGGGGCCACCTATTCCCTCCCTCCAACCCGGTCCCTGTCACTTGTGCCAGGGACTGAAGAGGTGGCACCGCTGGTCCATATTAGAGATGTCGCGAACAAAAAAATTTCCGTTCGCGAACGGCGAACGGGAATTTCCGCAAATGTTCGCGAACGGGCGAACTGGGCGAACCGCCATAAACTTTAATAGGCAGGCGAATTTTAAAACCCACAGGGACTCTTTCTGGCCACAATAGTGATGGAAAAGTTGTTTCAAGGGGACTAATACCTGGACTGTGGCATGCCGGAGGGGGATCCATGGCAAAACTCCCATGGAAAATTACGTAGTTGACGCAGAGTCTGGTTTTAATCCATAAAGGGCATAAATCACCTAACATTCCTAAATTGTTTGGAATAATGTGCTTTAAAACATCCAGTGTGTGTATACGATCAGGTATAATGTTGTATCGATCAGGTAGTGTAAGGGTTATGCCCGCTTCACAGTGACAGACCAAACTCTGACAGACCAAACTCCCCGTTTAACGCACTGCAAACAACCGCAAACAGTCCATTTGCACAACCGCAAACTCCCCATTTGCACAAGGTTGGATACCAAGCTAGCCATGTCCTGTTCCTTGTTCTCACTGATGTCATTGAAGGTCTCTTCCTCCACCCAGCCACATACAACACCAAGGGTCCCCGAAAGGTGACAACAAGCCCCCTGGGACGCCTGCTGTGGTTGGTCTTCCACCTCCTCAAAGCCACCTTCCTCCTCTGACTCCTCTTCTTCAGACTCCTCTCTCTGCGTTGCCGCAGGTCCAGCAATCGACGACGACAAGGCTGCTTCTGGTGGTGATGGTGACCACAACTATTCCTCTTCATGCTCATCTACCGCCTGATCCAGCACTCTTCGCAGGGCACGCTCCAGAAAAAACGCATATGGGATGAGGTCGATGATGTTGCCTTGGGTTTGACTGACCAGGTTTGTCACCAAAGGACGCATGAGCCTACAGCCATTGTGCATGAGCGTTCAGTAACGTGCCCAAAAAATACCCAGCTCCGCAGAGGCTGTCCTCTTTTTTTAAATTAAAAAAATCAGTTCTTACCAGTTTAATCTCTGTTGTGTCCCCTATCAGGGGCCGGTGTATGGAATAGATTTTAGGAACCGGGAGATGGAAAAAGTTGGTTGGTCGTTCCTCTTACTTCCAATTTGGGGCACTGCACGTGCGGTGTGCAATGTACTGTGCCACCCTATATGAGTGGTGTGTTAAGTAGTGTTGATCACGAATATTCGAATTTCGAATTTTTAGCGCGAATATAGATACTTCGAAAATTCGCGAATATTTCAAATATAGTGATATATATTCGTAATTTCGAATATTCAATTAATTTTTTTAATCAGTACACATGATCCCTCCCTGCTTCTAGTTTGTGGGCCAATGAGAAGGCTGCAGTATATTTGACTTTAGGAGTAGTGTTGTTTGCGAATTTTCAAATTTTTATTTAGATTTTTTTCAACTTACAACTATTAGACAAAAAAGATTATAGCACTATATTAGCTAAATTGCTCTATATTCGTTTTTTTTTTTTTTCGAATATTTGCTATGATGCTATAACTTAATATAATCATAATATTCTAAAACAAAAATATATAGCAATATAGTGAATATTCAAAAAAAAACTAATTTAGAGCAATTTAGCTAATATAGTGCTATAATCTTCTTTGTCTAATAGTTGTAATTTTTTTCTCATCTGAAGTTCAGATTGGAAAAAAATTACAACTATAAAAAACAAAAGATTATAGCACAATATTAACTAAATTGCTCTAAATTCGTTTTTTTTTTAATATTCACTATATTGCTATATATTCTTGTTTTAGAATATTACGAATATTCGAAAAAACGAAGTTATAGCAATATAGCAAATATTCGCAAAAAAACGAATATAGAGCAATTTAGCTAATATAGTGCTATAATCTTCTTTGTCTAATAGTTGTAAGTTAAAAAAAAAATCGCAATAAAAATTTGCATGACTAAAATCCGCATGACTAAAATTTGCATATTACACGATCATTACCTTGCCGATTTTTCGAGTAAAAAAAATCGTAGAATATAACAAATATTCGAAGTTGCGAACATTCGACGAATATTCTACAAAATATTTGCGAAATATCGCAAATTCGAATATGACCCCTGCCGCTCATCACTAATGTTAAGTAGTACTATTTTTATCAGTTTAATCCCTGTTACGTCCCCTATCAGGGGACGTGTATCGAATAGATTTTAGACAACCGCAAAGAGTTGTCAATAGTTGACACACTCATGACATAAATTTTATTCCTCTATGCGTCAATCTTGGTGTAGTGATGACTGTGCTCGGGTTCAGGTTTGGGAGATTGCAGGCGATGGCGATTTTTCAAAGCCTATGGTCGTGCTGAGGTAGTTCAGTGACAGTTAAGTGACCCAGAAAACAATGATTCTGCAGTGTGGGCCCATTGTTGGCCTAGTAGGCTTTAATGATCACCTTAGATGATCACAAAGAAAATTTATGTTTTTTCTATGCAAAATTATCCAGCCGATCGCTTTTGGGTCTGTTCACAATGAAGCAACGACCTTATCATCTGGGGTGTGCCAACATTGCCAACACACTCAAAGAGGTGATCACTTCATTGTGATACGCAAGCCCCTTCACCACAACAAGGTAACGATCACGAAGGGGAATTGACACATGTATGTGCCTTTTTTTTTATTTTTGCAGCCACAGTGCAGCACCAGAGGCCAGAAAAATTAGGCATGTACACATGCCTGAAAAATTAGGTATTGTTGCAGCCGCTGCTGCAAATTGATGTTTTCCAGGCAGAAAGTGCACTAAAAAATTACGGCTTGAACACTAGTTGGTGGCGGAGAAGTCACGCAAGTCATCCGGCATGCAGAAATTAAATACAGCAGCGTGTGTACCATTTTTAGCCCAAGGCATCTCATCAGGCCTTTTTTAGTCAAATGCATCCCCCACTGTCAGTCCCTTCGGGATCCATGCCTTCATCTTAATAAAGGTGAGGTAATCTAGACTTTTTTGACTTAGGCGACTTCTCTTCTCAGTGACAATACCTCCTGCTGCGCTGAAGGTCCTTTCTGACAGGACACTTGAAGCGGGGCAGACCAGAAGTTCGATCGCAAATTGGGATAGCTCAGTCCACAGGTCAAGCCTGCACACCCAGTAGTCAAGGGGTTCATCGCTCCTCAGAGTGTCGATATCTGCAGTTAAGGCGAGGTAGTCTGCTACCTGTCGGTCGAGTCGTTCTCTGAGGGTGGACCTCGAAGGGCTGTGGCGATGCGTAGAACGTCCTCCATCAACAACACGTCTGTAAAGCGCCCTGTCCTTGCCGGCGTGGTCGGAGGAGGATTACTTTCACCTCTTCCCCTGTTAGATTCCCGTTGTGCTGTGACATCACCCTTATACGCTGTGTAAAGCATACTTTTTAACTTGTTTTGGAACTGCTGCATCCTTTCCGACTTCCAATAATTCGGTAACATTCCAGCCACTTTCTGCTTATACCGGGGGTCTAGTAGCGTGGCCACCCAGTACAGGTCGTTCTCCTTCAGCCTTTTTATACGAGGGTCCCTCAACAGGCATGACAGCATGAAAGACCACATTTGCACTAGGTTGGATGCCGAGCTACTCATGTCCCGTTCCTCATCCTCACTGATCTCATTGAAGGTCTGTTCTTCCCCCCAGTCACGTACAACACCACGGGTACCAGATCGGTGACAACGAGCACCCTGGGATGCCTGCTGTGGTTGGTCTTCCTCCTCCTCAAAGCCACATTCCTCCTCTGACTCCTCTTCTTCAGACTCCTCTTCCAGCGTTGCCGCAGGTCCAGCAAGCGATGATGATAAGGCTGTTTCTGGTGGTGATGGTGACCACAACTCTTCCTCTTCCTGCTCATATATGGCCTGATCCAGCACTCTTCGCAGGGCACGCTCCAGGAAGAAAACAAATGGGATGATGTCGCTGATGGTGCCTTCGGTGCGACTGACTAGATTTGTCACCTCCTCAAAAGGACACATGAGCCTACAGGCATTGCGCATGAGCGTCCAGTAACGTGGCAAAAAAATACCCAGCTCTGCAGAGGCTGTCCTAGGACCCCGGTCATATAAATACAGTTGTGTTCAAAATTATTCAACCCCCACTGAAATTGAGTGTTTTGGCCAGTTTGACATTGATTTTGATCATTTCAGTCATCTTGTTTACAATTAAATCGAAGAGGCACTTGTAAGAACCACAAATGTCTTTTCTGTGCTCACATCATTATCAGTTTTATTCAACCCCCAAGTGACATTCAATCTTAATACTTAGTACAACATCCTTTTCCAGTTATAACAGCTTTTAAACGTGAAGCATAGCTTGACACAAGTGTCTTGCAGCGATCTACGGGTATCTTCGCCCATTCTTCATGGGCAAAAGCCTCCAGTTCAGTCACATTCTTAGGCTTGCGCGCTGCAACTGCTTTCTTTAAGTCCCACCAGAGGTTCTCAATCGGATTTAAGTCTGGTGACTGCGATGGCCACTTCAAAATGTTCCAGCCTTTAACCACCTCAGCCCCCCTAGCTTAAACACCATTAATGACCAGGCCACTTTTTACACTTCTGACCTACACTACTTTAACCGTTTATTGCTCGGTCATGCAACTTACCACCCAAATGAATTTTACCTCCTTTTCTTCTCACTAATAGAGCTTTCATTTGGTGGTATTTCATTGCTGCTGACATTTTTACTTTTTTTGTTATTTATCGAAATTTAACGATTTTTTTGCAAAAAAATGACATTTTTCACTTTCAGTTGTAAAATTTTGCAAAGAAAACGACATCCATATATAAATTTTTCTCTAAATTTATTGTTCTACATATCTTTGATTAAAAAAAAATGTTTGGGTAAAAAAAAAATGGTTTGGGTAAAAGTTATAGTGTTTACAAACTATGGTACAAAAATGTGAATTTCCGCTTTTTGAAGCAACTCTGACTTTCTGAGCACCTGTCATGTTTCCTGAGGTTCTACAATGTCCAGACAGTACAATCACCCCACAACACCCCACAAATGACCCCATTTCGGAAAGTAGACACCCTAAGGTATTCGCTGATGGGCATAGTGAGTTCATAGAACTTTTTATTTTTTGTCACAAGTTAGCGGAAAATTATGATTTTAATTTTTTTTTTCTTCTTACAAAGTCTCATATTCCACTAACTCGTGACAAAAAATAAAAACTTCCATGAACTCACTATGCCCATCATGAAATACCTTGGGGTGTCTTCTTTACAAAATGGGGTCACTTGTGGGGTAGTTATACTGCCCTGGCATTTTAGGGGCCCAAATGCATGCGAAGTAGTTTGAAATCAAAATCTGTAAAAAATAACCGGTGAAATCCGAAAGGTGCTCTTTGGAATGTGGGCCCCTTTGCCCACCTAGGCTGCAAAAAAGTGTCACACATGTGGTATTGCCGTACTCAGGAGAAGTTGGGCAATGTGTTTTGGGGTGTCATTTTACATATACCCATGCTGGGTGAGAGAAATATCCTGGCAAAAGATAACTTTTCCCATTTTTTTATACAAAGTTGGCATTTGACCAAGATATTTATCTCACCCAGCATGGGTATATGTAAAATGACACCCCAAAACACATTGCCCAACTTCTCCTGAGTACGGCGATACCACATGTGTGACACTTTTTTGCAGCCTAGGTGGGCAAAGGGGCCCAAATTCCAAAGAGCACCTTTAGGATTTCACCGGCCATTTTTTACAGATTCTGATTTCAAACTACTTACCACACATTAGGGCCCCTAGAATGCCAGGGCAGTATAACTACCCCACAAGTGACCCCATTTTGGAAAGAGGACACCCCAAGGTATTCCATGAGGGGCATGGCGAGTTCCTAGAAATTTTTATTTTTTGTCACAAGTTAGCGGAAAATGATGATTTCTTTTTTTTTTTTTCCTTACAAAGTCTCATATTCCACTAACTTGTGACAAAAAATAAAAACTTCAATGAACTCACTATGCCCATCACGAAATACCTGGGGGTGTCTTCTTTACAAAATGGGGTCACTTGTGGGGTAGTTATACTGCCCTGGCATTTTAGGGGCCCGAATGCGTGAGAAGTAGTTTGAAATCAAAATCTGTAAAAAAATGGCCGGTGAACTCCGAAAGGTGCTCTTTGGAATGTGGGCCCCTTTGCCCACATAGGCTGCAAAAAAGTGGCACACATCTGGTATTGCCGTACTCAGGAGAAGTTGGGCAATGTGTTTTGGGGTGTCATTTTACATATACCCATGCTGGATGAGATAAATATCTCGGTCAAATGCCAACTTTGTATAAAAAATACGCTAACTTGTGACAAAAAATAAAAATTCTAGGAACTCGCCATGCCCCTCACGGAATACCTTGGGGTGTCTTCTTTCCAAAATGGGGTCATTTGTGGGGTAGTTATACTGCCCTGGCATTCTAGGGGCCCTAATGTGTGGTAAGTAGGTAAATGACCTGTGAAATCCTAAAGGTGCTCTTTGCAATGTGGGCCCCTTTGCCCACCTAGGCTGCAAAAAAGTGTCACACATGTGGTATCGCCGTATTTAGGAGAAGTTTGGCAATGTGTTTTGGGGTGTCTTTTTACATATACTCATGCTGGGTGAGAGAAATATCTTGGAAAAAGACAGCTTTTCACATTTTTTATACAAAGTTGGCATTTGACCAAGATATTTATCTCACTCAGCATGGGTATATGTAAAATGACACCCCAAAACACATTGCCCAACTTCTCCTGAGTACGGTGATACCAGATCTGTGACACTTTTTTGTAGCCTAGATGCGCAAAGGGGCCCACATTCCTTTTATGAGGGCATTTTTAGACATTTGGATCCCAGACTTCTTCTCACGCTTTAGGGCCCCTAAAATGCCAGAACAGTATAAATACCCCACATGTGACCCCATTTTGGAAAGAAGACACCCCATGGTATTCAATGAGGGGCTTGGCGAGTTCATAGAATTTTATTTTTTTTGCACAAGTTTGCGGAAATTGATTTTTTATTTTTTTTTCTCACAAAGTCTCCCTTTCCGCTAACTTGGGACAAAAAATTCAATCTTTCATGGACTCAATATGCCCCTCACGGAATACCTGGGGGTGTCTTCTTTCCGAAATGGGGTCACATGTGGGGTATTTATACTGCCCTGGCATTCTAGGGGCCCTAAAGCGTGAGAAGAAGTCTGGAATATAAATGTCTAAAAAATTTTACGCATTTGGATTCCGTGAGGGGTATGGTGAGTTCATGTGAGATTTTATTTTTTGACACAAGTTAGTGGAATATGAGACTTTGTAAGAAAAAGAAAAAAAAATTCCGCTAACTTGGGCCAAAAAAATGTCTGAATGGAGCCTTACAGGGGGGTGATCAATGACAGGGGGGTGATCAATGACAGGGGGGTGATCAGGGTGTCTATATGGGGTGATCACCCCCCTGTCATTGATCACCCCCCTAATAAGGCTCCATTCAGATGTCCGTATGTGTTTTGCGGTTCAGATCCATGTATCCGTGGATCCGTAAAAAACATACGGACATCTGAATGCAGCCTTACAGGGGGGTGATCAATGACAGGGGGGTGATCAATGACAGGGGGGTGATCAGGGAGTCTATATGGGGTGATCACCCCCCTTTCATTGATCACCCCCCTTTCATTGATCACCCCCCTGTAAGGCTCCATTCAGACGTCTGTATGTGTTTTGCGGATCCGATCCATGTATCCGTGGATCCGTAATAAACATACGGACATCTGAATGCAGCCTAACAGGGGGGTGATAAATGACAGGGGGGTGATCAATGACAGGGGGGTGATCAGGGAGTCTATATGGGGTGATCACCCCCGTCATTGATCACCCCCCTGTAAGGCTTTATTCAGACGTCCGTATGTGTTTTGCGGATCCGATCCATGTATCAGTGGATCCGTAAAAATCATACGGACGTCTGAATGGAGCCTTACAAGGGGGTGATCAATGACAGGGGTGTGATCAATGACAGGGAGGTGATCAGGGAGTCTATATGGGGTGATCAGGGGTGATCAGGGGTTAATAAGGGGTTAATAAGTGACAGGGGGGGGTGTAGTGTAGTGGTGTTTGGTGCTACATATTGCTGAGCTACCTGTGTCCTCTGGTGGTCGATCCAAACAAAATGGACCACCAGAGGACCAGGTAGCAGGTATATTAGACGCTGTTATGAAAACAGCGTCTAATATACCTGTTAGGGGTTAAAAAAATCGCATCTCCAGCCTGCTGGCAGGCTGGAGATCCACTCGCTTACCTTCCGATCCTGTGAACGCGTGCGCCTGTGTGCGTGCGTTCACAGGAAATCTTGCGTCTCGCGAGATGACGTATATATGCGTGACTGTGCGCAGGGCTGCCGCCTCCGGAACGCGATCCTGCGTTAGGCGGTCCGGAGGCGGTTAATCTGCAACCATGCTCTAGTAGACTTGGAGGTATGCTTGGGATCATTGTCCTGTTGAAAGGTCCAACGTCTCCCAAGCCTCAGGTTTGTGACGGACTGTATCACATTTTCATCCAATATATCCTTGTACTGAAGAGAATTCATGGTACCTTGCACATGCTGAAGCTTCCCTGTACCTGTAGAAGCAAAACAGCCCCAAAGTATGATTGACCCCCCACCATGCTTCACAGTAGGCAAGGTGTTCTTTTCTTCATAGGCCTTGTTCTTCCTCCTCCAAACATAGTGTTGATCCATGGGCCCAAACAGTTCTAATTTTGTTTCATCAGTCCACAGAACACTATCCCAAAACTTCTGTGGTTTGTCCACATGACTTTTGGCATACTGCAGTCGACTCTTCTTATTCTTTGGAGACAGCAAGGGGGTGCGCCTGGGAGTTCTGGCATGGAGGCCTTCATTACGCAGTGTGCGCCTTATTGTCTGAGCTGAAACTTCAGTACCCACATCTGACAAATCTTTTTTCAGTTCCTCAGCAGTCACACGGGGACTTTTCTCCACTTTGCGCTTCAGGTAGCGCACAGCAGTCGAAGTCAGCATCTTCTTTCTGCCACGACCAGGTAGCGTTTCAACAGTGCCCTTTGCCTTGAATTTGCGAATGATGCTTCCTATGGTGTCTCTTGGTATGTTTAACATCTTTGCAATCTTCTTATAGCCATTGCCCTTCCTGTGAAGAGAAATCACCTCACCTCTTCTCTTGTCTTCCTGGACCATTCTCTTGACTTCACCATGTTTGTAAACACACCAGTAAATGTCTAGAAAGAGCTGAGTATCACAGTCCTTTTAAATCTGCCTAATTGGTGCTTATTATGCTTGATTGCTGCTCCTTGACATCCACAGGTGTTTTCAATACCTGATCGAAAACACTTGAATGAACCTCTGTTCTTAAGAGTGGTAGTCTTTAAGGGGTTGAATAATTGTGTCAATGAAGAAATCACAAAAAAAACATTTAATACTGTATTACAAAAACAATTGATGTCATTTTAGTTGCATTTGTTTCTTTAAAAAGTCATTGTAAGATTTCATTCTGAACACAATTACAAATGTACACTAAATTCCCTAAAACCCTTTACAGCATTGGGGGTTGAATAATTTTGAACACAACTGTACTTGTTGACGGCTTTTTCTTGTTGGAGCAGGCGGTCGAACATTAGGAGTGTTGAATTCCAACGTGTCGGGCTGTCGCAAATCAAGCGCCTCACTGGCATGTTGTTTCGCCGCTGAATATCGGAAAAGTGAGCCATGGCCGTGTAGGAACGCCTGAAATGGCCACACACCTTCCTGGCCTGCTTGAGGACGTCCTGTAAGCCTGGGTACTTATGCACAAAGCGTTGTACGATTAGATTCAACACATGTGCCATGCACGGCACATGTGTCAACTTGCCCAAATTCAATGCCGCCAACAAATTACTTCCGTTGTCACACACCACTTTGCCGATCTCCAGTTGGTGCGGGGTCAGCCACTGATCCACCTGTGCGTTCAGGGCGGACAGGACTGGTGGTCCGGTGTGACTTTCTGCTTTCAGGCATGTAAACCCCAAGACGGCATGACACTGTCGTATCTGGAATGTGGAATAGTCCCTGGGGAGCTGGGGGGGTGCAGTTGATGTAAAGCAAGACGCAGCAGCAGAAGAGGACTCAGCCGAGGAGGTTAGCGAAGAGGATGAAGTAGGAGGAGTAGAGAAGGTGGCAGCCCGCCTGCCTGCAAGTTGTGGTGGTGTCACCAACTACTCTGCAGAGCCACGCATTCCATGCTTGGCAGACGTCAGCAGGTTTACCCAATGCGCAGTGTAGGCGATATACCTGCCCTGACCGTGCTTTGCAGACCAGGTATCAGTGGTCAGATGGACCCTTGCCACAACACTGTGTGCCAGACATGCCATGACTTCCTTTTCCACAATAGAGTACAGGTTGGGGATTGCCTTTTGTGAAAATACATTTCGGCCGGGTACTTTCCACTGCGGTGTCCCAATAGCTACAAATTTTTTGAAGGCCTCAGACTCCACCAGCTTGTATGGTAAAAGCTGGCGGGCTAAGAGTTCCGACAGGCCAGCTGTCAGACGCCGGGCAAGGGGATGACTCTGTGACATTGGCTTCTTACGCTCAAACATTTCCTTGACAGACACCTGACTGTGGGAAGATGAGCAGGAACTGCTGAAGGTGAGAGGCGGAGTGGCGGGTGGTTGAGAGGGGGCAAGGAGGACAGCAGTGGTTCACTTGGCTGAAGATGCTGGACCAGGAGGAGGATGGTGGCTTTGAGTTTGTGTGCTGCTTGTACTCATCATGTGTTGATCCCATAGGCGTTTGTGTTGTGAGATCATGAGCCTTCGCAAAGCAGTTGTACCTAGGTGGGTGTTGGACTTCCCACGAGTCAGTTTCTTTTGGCACAGGTTGCAAATAGCATCGCTGTTATCAGAGGCAGACACACAAAAAAAATGCCACACTGCTGAGCTTTGCAATGACAGCATTCTGGTGGTGGCAACAGCATGCGTTGATTGGCGTGCTGTCTGGCTGACCCCGGGTGCCGATACATGCTGTCTGACTGTGCCACTAGCTCCTTACGACGACCTCCCCCTGCTTCCAACTCGTCTCCTCCTCCTCTGTCTCCCCATCTGAACTTTCCCCTTGTTCTTCTTCTCTTCGAGCGGGCACCCACGTGACATCCACGGACACATCGTCATCATCAACCGCTTCACTTGTATCTGACAACTCAGCAAAGGAAGCAGCAGCGGGTACAACATCATCATCATCACACCGTACGTCCATGTGTGTAATGCTGCCTGACTGAGACATATCCCTGTTATCTACATCCTCTAGCAATAATGGTTGCGCATCACTCATTTCTTCCAACTGATGTGTAAATAACTCCTCTGACAGATCAAGTGAAGCGGCTGTGGTGCTAGTGTTGGTGGTGGCGGCGGGCAAGTGGTAACTTGAGAGGTGCCGAAGCTGAGCTGGAGGAGGATGGTGCGTCAAGGTTCTGAGCGGAAGCTGTAGAAGATTGGGTGTCCTGTGTAAGCCAGTCAACTATGTCCTCAGAACTTTTCGAGTTCAGGGTACGTGGCCTCTGAACACTGGGCATTATTCTAGGGCCAAAGGAAATCACAGCACCACGACGGCCCCTGCGGGGTGGCCTGCCTCTGCCTGTCATTTTGTTTTAGATTAGTGGTACTATGCATGCAAGGTGCTGTGCCACCCGATATGAGTGGTGGGCAGTGGGCACAGTACAGTCTGTGGGCCTGACACTCACTGGCAGGCAACTGCAATTATATTACAGAGAAAAAATGTAATTACTTTTTTATCTGCAAGGTACTGTGCCACCCGATATGAGTGGTAGTCAGTGGGCACAGTACATTCTGTGGGCCTGTGGCCTCTCACACACGGGCAGGCAACTGCAATATATATATATATATATATATATATATATACAAACCGTATTCCAAAAAAGTTGGGACACTAAACAAATTGTGAATAAAAACTGAATGCAATGATGTGGAGATGGCAAATGTCAATATTTTATTTGTAATAGAACGTAGATGACAGATCAAACATTTAATCCGAGTAAATGTATCATTTTAAAGGAAAAATATGTTGATTCCAATTTTCACGGTGTGAACAAATCCCAAAAAAGTTGGGACAAGTAGCAATAAGAGGCTGGAAAAAGTAAATTTGAGCATAACGAAGAGCTGGAAGACCAATTAACACTAATTAGGTCAATTGGCAACATGATTGGGTATAAAAAGAGCTTCTCAGAGTGGCAGTGTCTCTCAGAAGCCAAGATGGGTAGAGGATCACCAATTCCCACAATGTTGCGCAGAAAGATAGTGGAGCAATATCAGAAAGGTGTTACCCAGCGAAAAATTGCAAAGACTTTGCATCTATCATCATCAACTGTGCATAACATCATCCGAAGATTCAGAGAATCTGGAACAATCTCTGTGCGTAAGGGTCAAGGCCGAAAAACCATACTGGATGCCCGTGATCTCCGGGCCCTTAAACGACACTGCACCACAAACAGGAATGCTACTGTAAAGGAAATCACAGAATGGGCTCAGGAATACTTCCAGAAACCATTGTCAGTGAACACAATCCACCGTGCCATCCGCCGTTGCCAGCTGAAACTCTACAGTGCAAAGAAGAAGCCATTTCTAAGCAAGATCCACAAGCTCAGGCGTTTTCACTTGGCCAGGGATCATTTAAAATGGAGTATGGCAAAATGGAAGACTGTTCTGTGGTCAGACGAGTCACGATTCAAAGTTATTTTTGGAAATCTGGGACGCCATGTCATCTGGACCAAAGAGGACAAGGACAACCCAAGTTGTTATCAACGCTCAGTTCAGAAGCCTGCATCTCTGATGGTATGGGGTTGCATGAGTGCGTGTGGCATGGGCAGCTTGCATGTCTGGAAAGGCACCATCAATGCAGAAAAATATATTCAGGTTCTAGAACAACATATGCTCCCATCCAGACGTCATCTCTTTCAGGGAAGACCCTGCATTTTTCAACAAGATAATGCCAGACCACATTCTGCATCGATCAGAACATCATGGCTGCGTAGGAGAAGGATCCGGGTACTGAAATGGCCAGTCTGCAGTCCAGATCTTTCACCTATAGAGAACATTTGGCGCATCATAAAGAGGAAGGTGCAACAAAGAAGGCCCAAGACGATTGAACAGTTAGAGGCCTGTATTAGACAAGAATGGGAGAGCATTCCTATTTCTAAACTTGAGAAACTGGTCTCCTCGGTCCCCAGACGTCTGTTGAGTGTTGTAAGAAGAAGGGGAGATGCCACACAGTGGTGAAAATGGCCTTGTCCCAACTTTTTGGGGATTTGTTGACACCATGAAATTCTGATTCAACATATTTTTCCCTTAAAATGGTACATTTTCTCAGTTTAGACTTTTGTTCCGTGATTTATGTTCTATTCTGAATAAAATATTAGAAGTTGGCACCTCCACATCATTGCATTCAGTTTTTATTCACGATTTGTATAGTGTCCCAACATTTTTGGAATCCGGTTTGTGTATATATATATATATATATATATATATATATATATATATATAAAAAATAAAAAAGCATACTGATGTACCAGCCTTAAAAAGGGTTTTTTGGGGTGCTGTCAGGACGCTGTCCTTACAGCAGATGAGTCTTTGAGGACTGGAGTGGACACAGAACACTGGCCTAGCTAACGATTTCCCTATTAATTCAGCAGCAGCAGCACTTTCCCTGCTCTAACTAACACTGCAGCTTCAGAATGAATCTAAGATGGATGGTCCCTGATACAGGTCATGTCGGACCCAGCGGATCCCGCGCCCCAGGTCCTCGGTAGGGCTACCCATTATGCCTGCACTTCATGCAATGTGAAGTTTCCTAGGGGTCAGGCCAACCCCCTCTGTGCCTCATGTCAGGCCACCCAGAGCATGCCGCCTCAGTCGCAGTTCACTGACGTGCACTCTTCTGCTGGAAGTATGGAACCGGAATGGGCCAAATCCCTGTCTCGGGCGGTGACTGACCTATCTAAGATCTCCCAATCCACCCTTTCCTTAATGGGTCGCTTGGTGGAGACGTTGTCACCTGCGCAACCTGCTCTCTCCCAGGGCGCACCATCCAGGAGCAGGCACCCCGGCAAGCGTCCCAGGCAGGAACGCCGCTCCTCAGATGCATCGCCTTCTCCTCCTCCCCCCGGTTCGCTGTCCAGGGCGTCCTCGTTGGTTGGGGACCCTTTGTCCGGAGGAGAACTCGCCAAGTCGGATACGGATCTGGATCCGGACCGCTCGTCCCAGATGGCCGCCTTAGTGGACAGTCTGGTCTCGGCAATCAGGGACACCTTTCAACTTCAAGAGGAGGGCCCCTCTTTTTTTAGTCACCAGGGAGTTTCTTTCCTGCATAACAAGCAGGCTCCCAAGGCGTTCCCGGTACATGACGACTTTTCCATTCTCACCGCTAAAGCGTGGGAACAGCCAGGTTCATGTTTCCTGATCCCCAAGCGGCTGGATCTTCTTTATTCTTTCCTCCTGGATTGGGTGGGCAAGTGGTCTTCCCCTCCAAAGGTGGACCCGCCGGTGGCTCGCCTGGCCCCGAATACCACTATTCCGGTTGCGGACGGCTCCCCTCTGCAGGACCCGGTGGACCAGCGGGTCGAATCGCTGGCAAAGTCGGTTTTTTCTGCCACTGGTTCGGCACTCCGTCCCATTTTCGCTTCAGCATGGGTGGCTAAGGCGCTTTCTGTATGGGCCCTGCGCTTACATCAGGATTTAGACTCGGACCATTCCCGCGCAGAACTCCAGGCTCTGGCGGCCCAGATATTCCAGGCGGGGAAGTACCTTTGCGAGGCGGCTCTGGACGCGGTATCCATGGTCACGTGATCCTCCGCCTTTGCCGTCTCCATTCGGCAGGAACTCTGGTTAAAGGCCTGGCAGGCCGATTCCTCTTCCAAGCGTTCCCTTCTCTCCCTTCCTTTTGCTGGTTCTCGTCTTTTTGGGCCCAAACTTGCCAAAATCATTTCTGAGGCCACGGGTGGCAAAAGCACCCATTTTCCGCAGCCCAAACCCAAGCATTCTTCCCGACTGCGTCCTTCTGCGCCTCGCCAGTCCTTTCAAGCCACAGCCCGCCTGGCATTCCCGAGCGCAGCCTCAGCGCTCTTCCTCTGGCAAGCAATCCCCAGCATGAAGGTGCGTCCCCACCTTCCTGGGTGGGGGGGGGTCGGCTCCTTTATTTTCAGGAGGTTTGGCAGGCCCACATCTCAGACGCCTGGGCGCTCGAGGTGGTCACTTCGGGCTACAAGTTGGAGTTCAAATCCATGCCTCCAAACCGTTTTTTTCTGTCCCGTCCCCCCAGGGAGCCATCTCGTGCGGGAGCCTTCTTTCAGGCGGTTCAAGATCTGCTGGTCAGGGGAGTAATCTCCCCCGTTCCGGCAAGGGAGCGGTTTTCCAGTTTTTACTCCAACCTCTTCATTGTGCCCACGAAGGAGGGAGCGGTCCGCCCAGTGTTGGACCTCAAGATGGTAAACCGTTACCTTCGAGTGCGCCGTTTTTGTATGAAGACTTTGCTCCGTGATAGCTTCCTTGGCACAAGGGGAATGGCTGACTTCCGTGGATATCCAGGTATCCAGGACGCCTACCTGCACGTCCCCATCGCGATCACCCACCAGCGGTTTTTGCGCTTCGCGGTCCACCACTCGGACCAATTCCAGTTCGTCGCCCTGCCGTTTGGTCTGGCGACTGCTCCGAGGGTGTTTACCAAGTTGCTCGCTCCGCTTATGGGCCTTCTTTGCTCCAGAGGCATCACCTTGATTCCGTACCTGGATGACATTCTCATCAAAGCGTCGTCGTCCCGGCAGTGCGAGGAGAGTCTGCAGATCACCTTGGAAACTCTCGCCCGCTTTGGGTGGATAGTGAACCTTCGGAAATCTTCCCTGGTCCCGTCCTCTCAGATTCGGTTCCTCTGTATGATTCTGGACCCCGGGGCAGCTCGGGTGCGTCTTCCAGCGAATAAGGAGAAGGACCTTCACAGCTCGGTGCTCCGGTAGCACACAGTCTCCATCCGGACTTGTATGCGGGTGTTGGGCCTTATGGTCGCCATTTGCTCAATTTCACACCTGGTCTTTTCAGCGAGCGATCCTCTCGACCTGGGAGTCCTTGGATCGTCGGTTTTCCCTTTCTCAACAGGTTCTGTCGGACCTCCATTGGTGGCTCTCCCCAACTCACCTGGAGATGGGGAAGTCTTTCCTTCCGATCAGATGGATGGTCATTACGACCGACGCCAGTCTTCAGGGTTGGGGAGGAGTCTTCGGCACGCGTACTGCCCAGGGTGTATGGTCTCCATCAGAGTCCAGACTATCCATCAATGTCTTGGAGCTTCATGCGATTTTCCTCTCACTGCGCCATTGGTCTCCCCTCCTGAGGGGCCAATTTTGCGCGTTCTTGGTTTGCCAGACAGGTGAACATATTGTGATGCCCGCTGGCGTCATATTCTTTTACATTGTGCAGAACTTTGACACATGACACATCCATCAGGTGGTACAGGATAAACCCGATCTGGCCACCATTTTACATTCCGTCTTTTGCCAGTGTAGGGAGAGGTTGCTGTGTGGAGCAGGGACAGACTGTTAGGGACACCAAACACTAGCTAATAGGGCCACAAAAGTCCTTTTAAGGACTGGTATAGTTGTGCTATCGATAGGTGTGACATACTGAGTGGTGTGATATACTTATAATATACTTTCTAACATAAAAAGTATATTATAGTGCATTTGTATTGTGCAGCAGTTCTGCTGCGATACTGCAGCTATACAGAGGGACAAATGCAATTGGAATAACTAATTGCAACAGGTGTAATATATACCAGTTGCCCCCCAAAAACACTGATTGAGGCAGGTGTGTGATATACCTATAATATACTTTCTATATAGTGCATTTGTATTGTGCAGCAGTTGTGTGCGGTTCTGCTGCGATACCGCAGTTATACAGAGGGACAAACGCTATTAGAACAACTAATTGCAACTGGTGTGATATACCAGTTGCCCCCAAAAAAACTGATTGAGGCAGGGGTGTGATATACCTTTTAATATAATTTCTATATAGTGCCTAAGTGTGAAGTTGAAGAAGGTGCGTGCGATTATGTCAAAGGACGCACCAGAGTTGGTTGAGTGGCTCACTCAGCCTTCCACTTCTGCACCCTCCTCACTCTCTGCTGTGTGCACCCCCAAATACATCACCACCACCAAAGCCCCTCCACTCGAGTCAGAGGAATTATTTTTCCATCCATTCCCAGACCTTACCGATGCGCAGCCATTCTTGGCATCGGATGAGGAAGAGTAGGTAGAAACGGCCGCCACCCAGCGGTCTGACAACAGTACCCAGATCAGCCCAAGGACGGAGGTCCCCGCTGTTGCTTCCTACTCCGAGATCTCTAATGTCAGTGATGATAAAGGTGACGATGATGACGTGTCGATGAATGTCACATGGGTGCCCACAAGAGAGGAAGAGGAGGGGAGTTCAGAGGGAGTGACGGAGCAGCAGATAGGGAGTAGAAGTAGGAGAAGCAGGCAGAACTTGCAGTGCACAGGAGGCAAAAAGCAGACAAATATCTGGAGCGAGCCATCCATCATGCACGGTCACATCTGGCGCTCCTAAGATGCCGGCAAATGGCTCCGCAGTGTGGGCTTTTTTTAAACTTGTCCGCTGCTGACAATAGTGTTGCCATCTGCAGCCTGTGCTGTCAACGCATAAGTCGCGGTAAGCCCAACACTCACCTAGGGACGACCACCTTAAGAAGGCACCTGGCCTCCCATCACCGAGCCCAATGGGAGCAAGACCGTCAGAATCCACACAGCCACACTCCTGGCGCTCCACATCCTGCCTCTTCTTCTCATATCTCCTTCCATTTGTCCTCCACTCCACCTTCCACCGTGCCGTTGTCGCGTTCATCTGGCAAAATGAAGGCATCCGTGGCCCAAATGTTCGAACGTAGAAAGTTGATGATGCCGGATAACCTCCTTGCCCAATAACAGACCGCCAGCATGTCGGAACTGCTAGCCCGTCAACTACTGCCATATAAATTGGTGAACTCAGAGGCCTTTAGAAAATTTTGAAATATTTATCCCAGAAGGGCATCCCAGAGCTATATGGTCATGTTCAGCGGCAAGTGAATGTATCTTTGGCACACAGTGGCGGTGCCAAGATACAGTGCTGCCCATAATTATTCATACCCCTGACAAATTTTGACTTAAAGTTACTTTTATTCAACCAGCAAGTTTGCTCATATTTAAATAAAAGCTGAGAAATGTTTTTTTTTCCACAATAATGCCTCTTGTACATAGTCTTGTTATCTTTTGGGAGACACCTATGTCATTTCCCGTGAAAAAGTTACTTTTATTCAACCAGCAAGTAATTTTAAGTCAAAATTTGCCAGGGGTATGAATAATTATGGGCAGCACTGTACATCTGACCACAGACACGTGGTCTAGCAAACACGGGCAGGGAAGGTACATAACGTTTACTGCCCACTGGGTGAACCTTCTGACGGCTGTCAAGCATGCAACCCGTGGCACCCGTGTGGATTTGGTGATACCGCCACAGATTGCATGCAGGCCTGCCTCTTCTTCTCCTCCTCCTACTCCATCCTCAGTCTCCTCCTCGGCTGACTTCTCCTTTTCCACTGCTACCGCCTCGTCCGCTGCACCCCCCCAGCTCCCCAGAACCTTCTCTACATGCCAGGTGAGACATTGCCATGCTGTGCTGCGGCTGTTGTGCCTGGAAGACAAAAGCCACATCGGTCCTGCACTCCTTTCAGCTCTGCAGTCACAAGCCGATCAGTGGCTAACCCCGCTCAAATTGACAGTTGGTAAAGTGGTGTGCGACAACGGTGCTGAGCGCTCTGATACAGGGCAAAATGACACACGTGCCGTGCATGGCACACATCCTGAACTTATTCGTGCAGCGATTCGTTGCCAATTAACCCGGGGTCCAGGATGTCTTGCGGCAGGCAAGGAAAATCTCTGGTCATTTTAGAAGATCTTACACGGCCATGGCTCACCTTGCTGACTTTCAGCGGCGACACCACTTGCCTGTCAGATGTCTGATTTGTGACTGCCCGACGCGCTGGAACTCCACCTTGTATATGCGTGATAGGCTGCTCCAGCAGAAACATGCCATTAACGACTACCTGTACGAACTCTGCGGCAGGACAGGTTCTGGGTAGCTTTTTTTTTTTTTCACCGTGCCAGTGGCTGCTCATGCACGACGCATGCAGACTTCTGCGGCCATTTGATGAGATCACCAAACTGGTCAGCCGCAGCCAGGGCACCATCAGTGACATCGTACCTTACGCCTTCTTTCTGGAGCGTGCATTGCGTTGTGTCATTGATCAAGCCGTCGAGGAGCAGGAAGATGAGGAAGTCCCAATGCTGAATGAATTCCCAGGGGGGGGCTACTCCATCTGAGATAAGTCAGCAGGAGTCTGAAGAAGAGTAAGAGGAGGATGGTGCCTGGGGGGAGAAGGAGGAGCAATAAGAGCAGGCTTTAAACTTTTCTAGGATCCCTGCTGTTGTCCGTGGATGGGGGGAGGAGACCGAGGACGACATTCTCCTGGGCGATGAGCAGGAGCCAGGCCGCTCCACCGCTTCCAATTTAGTGCAAATGGGGGCCTTCATGCTCCAATGTTTGAAGAGGGACCCCCATACAAGGACCAGTACTGGGTGGCAATGTATTTAGACCCCCAGTACAAACACAAAATGGCAGACATGTTACTTACCAGCATCACAGAGGGCTGTCAGAATGCAGCATTTCCAGGCCTTGCTGCGAGAGATGCTGCATTCTGCTGTTGCGGGCGCTGGCAGAGGTATTTCCATCCACAGAGAAAGTTGTGGGTACCAATCCTACCGTGCATGCAAGAAAAGGGCGGTTTGAAGACGTGTTGGTCACTTCGGATATGAGATCATTCTTGCAGCCAACCCATCGACAGCCAGTTCCGGGTTTAGCCTCAGCGAACGCCTAGACCGACAGGTGTCCGACTACATTGGGTTAACGGCTGATGTGGACACTCTGAGAAGCAAGAAACCCCTTGACTACTGGGTGTGCAGGCTTGACCTGTGGCCAGAGCTGGCACAATTTGCCGTGGAACTCTTGGCTTGCCCCTCGTCAAGTCTCCTGCCCGAAAGGACGTTCAACACAGTAGGGGGGATCATGACCGATAAGCGCACTCGCCTAGCTCACGACAGTGTGGACTACCTCACATTTCTAAAAATGAAAGAGGCATGGATCTCAGAGGGATTTAACACCTGTGACCACCACGTTTAAATTAATTTCACCTATTACCATTGGGTGTTTTTCAAGATGGGGGAATTTTGTTAGCAATGTTTTTAATCCAATTTTATTTTTTTAGTTCTTTTAAGCATATGTATTTGACATGTACAGTGCTGCCCATAATTATTCATACCCCTGGCAAACTTTGACTTAAAGATACTTTTATTCAACCAGCAAGTAATTTTTTCACGGGAAATGACATAGGTGTCTCCCAAAATATAATAAGACTATGTACAAGAGGCATTATTGTGGAAAAAAAAACATTTCTCAGCTTTTATTTAAATATGAGCAAACTTGCTGGTTGAATAAAAGTAACTTTAAGTCAAAATTTGCCTGGGGTATGAATAATTATGGGCAGCACTGAATTTGTACTGACCTGCAGTAAAATTGATATCCAATGACCGTCTAATATAACTTCAGCCACATAATCACTTGATGTTTTCTGTCTGATGAATGCATAATGTTTGGGGCCGGTACTCCACTGGCCTGCAGTAAAATTGATATACATGTACAATAACCGTCTAATATACCTGCAGCCACATAATAACTTGATCTTCTCTGTACAGTGAATGCATAATTTATGGGGCCTGGAATCTAACTGGCAAACAGTAAAATTGTTATACGGTGACCGCCTAATGTAACTCCAGCCACATAATCAGTTGATGTTTTTCCTGTCTGGTGAATGCCTAATGTTTGGGGACTGTACTCCACTGGTCCACAGTAAAATTGTTATCCAATGACCGTCTAATATAGCTCCAGCCACATAATCATTTGTTCTTTTCTGTACGGTGAATAAATAATTTTTGGGGCCTGTAGTCCACTGGCCTGCAGTAAAATTGATATCCAATGACCGTCTAATATACCTCTAGCTACATAATCACTTGTTCTTTTCTGTACGGTGAATTAATAATTTTTGGGGCCTGTAGTCTACTGGCCTGCAGTAAAAGTGATAGACATTGATGGTCTAATATACTCCAGCCACATAATCACTTGATGTTTTCTGTCCGGAGAATGCCTAATGTTTGGGGCTTGTACTCTCGTGGCCTAAAATAATTTTTCTAGGCTCCAGCAGGGCACATATTTGAGAGTTTCCTTTTTAAGATGCATAAATATGGCCCTTATTAAAATACATATTTTTTGTGGGAATTTTTGCCATTGATCCCCCTCTGGTATGTCACTGTCCATGTTGTGGGATGATTTGTGCACTTCTAGTAAGTATTTGGTTGCTGCAAATATGACCTGAAGGTTTTTCAGGTTCGCCTGCATTAAAGTCAACGGGGCCCGCCCCTAACTTGCGGTTCGCGAGCATTTGATCGCTTTTGCGTTCGCGAATCGTCCCGGCCAATGTTCGTCCATCACTACTTACCACCTCCATTTGCTCACAATAGACCAGCCGCTGCCATCTAGCTTGAAGATCTGCCACGAAATCTTGCGCAGCCCGAGATTATGTTGTCACGCTGGCCAGCGTGATGATGTCATTCATCACCACGCTTGGGCTTTTGGTTAAGATCTTCAATCAAGATGCAGGTGGCCGGCCGGTCGCGAGCAAATAGAGAAGGTAAGTATGTTTTTTTTTTTTTACTTTTTATACTATTTCAGGTTAAATCAATTTGCTACCACGAAGCACGAGGAAATTCAGCTTCACTGCAAATTTAATTTATCCTGAGATACAGATCAAATTCCACTTCATTGGATTCAATTTACTCAACTCTAATAATAACAATACTAGAGATGAGCAAATTAGTCAAAAATTAAGTAGTGGGTGCAATTAAAGGGAGCTGCACAATCGTCATTGTCCCCCTCAGATGCCGCGGTCATACATGATTGCAGCATTTGATATAAATATCAGTGTAAAATACTGTACTTACCAGATCTATTTGCTCATGATTAGTTTTGATCAAGCACCAAAGTGCTTGTGTGCTCGAGGGTGATGCTTGGGTGTTCTACTGAGCACCCGAGCACATTGGAAGTCAATGAGAGAACCCCAGGCACCTCCTGCTCTGAAGAAGGGAGGGTGTCGGGACTCTAGTTTGGCTTAGGAGTTCCTGCTCTGACTCCATATATAGCTATGTCCATATATGGAGTCAGTGCTTGGAGACACCCCAGTGTATTTAAATCTAATTTAGCCTACATTTTAGAAAAGTTCCTGCCAGGATTCTAACTCACAACCTTCTGTATTAGAGGCAAGACACTGAACCACTCAGCTATAATAGCAGCATAGCCAGTTACATAAAATAAATAAATAAATAAATAAAATAAAAATATAGGATACTTCTACTGTACTTACAGTAGAAGTCTCATTTTATTTTATTTTTTTGTGACTGGCTATGCAGCTATATAAAGTTGCAAGAAAAAATATGTAAACCCTTTGGAATGATATGGATTTCTGCACAAATTGGTCATAAAATGTGATCTGATCTTCATCTAAGTCACAACAATAGACAATCACAGTCTTGATAAACTTGGGAATTCATTTTTCCTTCAATGATAGTAATCCGTGCAAGCCCTGACGCAGCAAAGCAGCCCCAAACCATGATGCCCCCACCACCATACTTCACAGTTGGGATGAGGTTTTGATGTTGGTGTGCTGTGCCTCTTTCTCCACACATAGTATTGTGTGTTTCTTCCAAACAACTCAACTTTGGTTTCATCTGTCCACAGAATATTTTGCCAGTACTGCTGTGGAACATCCAGGTGCTCTTGTGCAAACTGTAAACATTTTTTTGGACAGCAGTGGCTTCCTCTGTGGTATGCTCCTATGAAATTCATTCTTGTTTAGTGTTTTACGTATCGTATATTCGCTAACAGGGATGTTAGCATACGCCAGAGACGTTTTTAAGTCTTTAGCTGACACTCTAGGATTCTTCTTCACCTCATTGAGCAGTCTGTGCTGTGCTCTTGCAGTCATCTTTACAGGACGGCCACTCCTAGGGAGAGTAGCAGCAGTGCTGAACTTTCAGCATTTATAGACAATTTGACTTACCGTGGACTGATGAACAACAAGGCTTTTGGAGATACTTTAATAACCCTTTCCAGCTTTATGCAAGTCAACAATTCTTAATCGTAGGTCTTCTGAGAGCTCTTTTGTGCAAGGCATTATTCACATCAGGCAATGCTTCTTTTGAAAAGCAAACCCAGAACTGGTGTGTGTTTTTTTTTATAGAGCAGGGCAGCTGTAACCAACACCTCCAATCTCATCTCATGGATTGGACTCTAGTTAGCTGACACCTCACTCCAATTAGCTCTTGGAGATGTCATTAGTCTAGGGGTTCACATACTTTTTCCACCTGCACTGTGAATGTTTACATGGTGTGTTCAATAAAAACATTGTAACATTTACTTCTTTGTGTGTTATTAGTTTAAGCAGACTGTGATTGTCTATTGTTGTGACTTAGATGAAGATCAGATCACATTTTATGACCAATTTGTGCAGAAATCCATATCATTCCAAAGGGTTCACATACTTTTTTTACAACTGTATATGTTTTTAGCTATAATATATTGACACATTATATATTTAGAATATATAATATATTAATATATGTAAATATATTATGGCTAAAACCTCAGTAGTGGTTTCATATATATATATATATAAGTAAAGAAAAGAAGCAGCACTCAAGAAAGTAAGCGGGTGAAAAAAATCCTCCTTATCAGACCTGTGACCAAGGTCCAAGTTGTAGATACAAGGCAAAAAAATGAAGGCAGCAATCCAAATAGTGAAGAAAGTGGAAGGTTTATTCACCCAACCAGCAGCAACGTTTCAGCTCTCTCTATGGAGCCTTTGTCCAGCTGAGTAACATGTGCATGATAACATACATAAGTAGTGGCAGTGATTAACATGATTGCAAATCCAATCAAAATGTCATAGAAACAAATAAGATAAATATAAAAAATACAATCATATGAATAGTACAATTCATCCATACACCTAGTGTCAATATGATGGGACATAAGTGAATATATAAAAATACATAATATAATTCATATTGTGTGAAATATATCCAAATCTTACATAATTGGTAATCATTACAGCAGTGAACAGGTGTGTAAATAAAATAGAATCGATTAAAAACCTTTGAATGGATCAATGCTGGCTGAAACGACAGACTGGTCAAATTTGGGGGACAGACTGGTCAAATCTGATATTGGTACATCTAGGCATGTGAGACCTATTTTGGGTCCACTAGGAAGGGCTGTTACCCATGTTTCAATTGTATTAACTGCAAGTTAATGCTGAGAGGTGATACATTTCTCCATCCAATCTCAGGACAGAGCGTTAAAATTAGACAGTACTTAACATGCGACTCGTCGTATGTTGTCTACTTGATAATCTGCCCCTGCAATCTTTTATATATTGGGGAGACCACCTGGGACGTAAAAACTCGCCTTAACCAACACAGTTATTCTATTCGAAAACAAAAAATGGATCTCCCTGTGTCAAAACATTTTGTTGAGGCCAAGCACACACAAAATGATTTGAGATTCAGAATTCTGGAACAAATAACCCCCTCCAGACGAGGAGGTGACCGCATTAAACTCCTAAAAAAACGTGAACTGTATTGGATCTACACTTTAGGTAGGCACCCTGAAACCTCAGGGTCTAAACGGGGAATTCAGGGTTGTCTAAGTGCTGATTATGTATATTCTTTCTTTCATTTGGATTGCGTATATGGAAAATAACATGTGCTATATATTAATTGAATTTTCCCTTATCTTCTTTGTCCTATATAGGAAAATACCATGACTTCATATTATGAATGGACATATATGGTGAAGACTGAAGGAACTGTGTCGGCAATCCCTATATACAACTTTGTACTATTCTGTGATGCTGAGCAGTCCAGTGACCGTCCCTGTCTGTCTTGTGTGGCCCTGGCTCCTATTTTTGGGTCTTGGGTCACATTACACAGACGGTCAGACAGTCCTGTTTTCTCTCTTAATGAATTTTCTTGTATACATTTTTATTCTCATATGATTACCGATGCATTGGATCCGTGCGCTCTTTCTGGCCAGTGTGATTTATTCATACTTTGGATTTGTCACTACAGGGCTATTATGAGCGTCATGGTGCGGATGTGCTGATACATCTGGACGACGGGGTGGAGTCGGTATGAATGCCACGCCCCCCTGTCGATACGGATACCTTGACGGTGACCGGCATTGAACCGCCGGCCCCCGACTCATGGACCGGCTTTTCTGCTATAACACTGCGGTATATGCTCCACAATTTAGTGATGTTCTAAACCGGATGGGTGACAGTGCCGTGTTGCGCATGCGCCCTAATGCGATGTTACCACAGTGGCCATCTTTGTTATGGTCTATAATGACACTCAGCTCTTGTACAAGTCTCGCGATAACAGATAGTGTGGCGCATGCGCCGTTGTTGTTTCCGGACGCCAGCAGTCTCCACCATGTCGTTTCAGCCAGCATTGATCCATTCAAAGGTTTTTAATCGATTCTATTTTATTTACACACCTGTTCACTGCTGTAATGATTACCAATTATGTAAGATTTGGATATATTTCACACAATATGAATTATATTATGTATTTTTATATATTCACTTATGTCCCATCATATTGACACTAGGTGTATGGATGAATTGTACTATTCATATGATTGTATTTTTTATATTTATCTTATTTGTTTCTATGACATTTTGATTGGATTTGCAATCATGTTAATCACTGCCACTACTTATGTATGTTATCATGCACATGTTACTCAGCTGGACAAAGGCTCCATAGAGAGAGCTGAAACGTTGCTGCTGGTTGGGTGAATAAACCTTCCACTTTCTTCACTATTTGGAGTGCTGCCTTAATTTTTTTGCCTTATATATATATATATATATATATATATATATATTTTAGTAATTACACATTTATTTTGTGCCATCCATTTTTTACAATTACTAAAAAATTATAAAATATATAAATCTAATTTAACCTCCATTTCTGAAAAAGTTTGTGACAGGATTTGAACTCACAGCTGTATAGGTCTCAGTAGAAGTACAGTACAGTAGAAGTCTCATATTTTATTTTTGATTTTTTAAAGTAACTTACTATGGTTATAGCTAAGTGGTTAAGTGCCTCGCCTCCAATACAAAAGGTTGTGAGTTCCCGGCAGAAACTTTAATGAAATACAGGCTAAATTAGATTTAAATACACATATATGGACATAGCTATATATGGAGTCAGAGCAGGGACTCCTAAGCTGCGGACTCATACTGAGGGATTCCCTCACTGTACAGCAATCTTCTGCATAGAAATATAAGCTAAATTAGATTTTAATACACTGACTCGAGCATCGCATCGTGTTCGGTCGAAATCCGCGATGTGCCGAGCATAGCGATGCTCGAGCCGAACTGGTGTTCGGCCGAGCATGCTTGCTCAACACTACTCATGAAGGGCCAGCTGCTGCCATCTTGCTGGAACATCTGGTGCAAGATCTTACGCGGCACATGATGAAGTCATCAAGCCGGCCGGCATTGTGATGTCATATGTCACTATGCATTGGATTTTATGCAAGATTTTCAAGCAAGATGGTGGCGGCCAGCCCTTCGAAGTACGAGGAAATTCAGCTTGCTGCAAATCGAATTTATCCTGAAATTCGGATCGAAGTCCACAAAGTTGACTTTGATTCACTTAACGCTAAACAATACATTAGTAAGTGCCTTGTATTAACTTTCTCTACATAATAAATGTTATTTTCTGAAACAACAGCTTTAATGTATAATATTATCATCTCTAAGATATGTTAACAGACTTACCTTACAGCCTGTGGTAAGAAGTGCCAGCACATATATGTGACTTTAGAGAAATACATCGCCATGTAATAGAGTGTCTTAGGACTGGACTTTACCAAGTACATGGTGGAAACATCGGTATTGGAATAATAACCTTAAAAAAAAAAAAAATATCATCCTTTTCACAGTACTACATCTTAACATTTGGGGAAATTAATCATTTAATGTCAGTTTTTCAGGAGTCTAAATTACTATAATTTGCACCAAATTTATGAAATATCACACACAATTTTTTGCATCTTTCTCTCTTAAGATGTTACTGTACTTTCTATACAACCTCTATTCTGGAGTAAGATTGCAACATTTTTTAGGCTTTTTGATAAATTACAGTTGCAGTTGATAAATCTGGCAAAAGCCGGGTTTACATCACTTTTTTTCCATTGTTCTGCTCTGTTAGACAAGTAAAACAACATAAAAAATTTGAAGTACCAGATAGGGCACATAACTAACCCGTACGGAGCTAAAAAGACTTCATTGACTACAGTGGAGTCCATTCAGTTTCTGTTTGGAATATATATAAATATATATATCTGTGATGGAGGTCCAGAAGAGAGCTTCAAATGCTGATGTGAACTTGTCCTAACCACAACCACTTCCCCACCTATTTTTTAAACTTCAGTGGGTGTTAAAATGAGAAAGGAGGAATTTATCATAGATTGCACTCAAATAATTCAAATAGTCGCAAAATAGGACTTTTGGAATCAAACTTTTTGTGACTTTGCATTTTTACACCCTTACCTCTAGTTCTCCCTCAGTACTCCGGGGGAGAAGCTGGCATAGCATTTCTAGACAAAAGTGTATGGTTTAAAGATGTGCCAAATTTTAAATTTGCCACCCGCTCGCTAGCCCAGCAGGCACCATAGCTGCTGTGTTTCTGTTGTTTCGAACAGCAGATGTCCAGGGCTAATGTCTACAATCAGTCATAAGACTGATCACAGACATTTAACCCCTCAGATGCCATGGTCAAACGTGATCCTGGCATCTGACCAGTGAAAATAGCCCAGAACCTGCTTTGTGTATTCCAATACAGGCCTGCAGGTGGCAACATTGTATTGGAATACACTGAATGCTGTGTTCTGTGATGGATAAATAAGTCATCTAGGATGACTTAAAGAAAGAAAAAAAAAGTTTTAAAAAATATTTTTAAAAAATTTCAAATCACCCCCTTTCCCCAAAATAAAAAAACTAATTAATAAAAAAAAAACATAAATCAGTGTGTCCAGAAACACTAGTACTATTAAAATATTTATCCCATACAGTGAATAGCATAGTGGAAAAAAAAATCTAAATAACCTAGTCACCATTTTTTTCACTTTACCTCCCCCCCAAAAAATTGACAAAAAAATGGCCAAAATGGTCCCAATAATAAGTAAAGATCACCCCCCAAAAATTGAGCCTTCACACAGCTCTATAGTAGTGTTGATCGTGAATATTCTAATTGTAAATTTTTATCGCAAATTTTTCGCAATCAAGAAAATAATGACTGGAGATCACGAATTCTCAAATTCGCTAATATATGTTGAATATTCGCAAAATATTTGCGAAATATCGAGAATTTGGATATTGCACCTGCCGCTCATCACTGCTCTAAAGACATAAATATTAAAAAGTTGCAGGAGTTAGAATATGGAAATAAAAATAAAGAGATTTTATACGGTGTGGTATTGTACTATCCCAAAAAAGTTTTACAGCATAGGAAACACTGTAGGGACAAAACCCATAAAAATAGCATTTTTTTTCCTATTCCAATCCATTTGGAATTTTTTTCTAGCTCCCCACTACATTATATGCAATTTTAAATGAAATAAACTAGTTTTCATCTGCAGAACCTGAAAAGGAGTACACAATGTAGTCACAGGCTTCTTAGTGAATTTGGCACACCTTCTGGCAAGCAAGAAAATCAATTCTATGCTACCCATGATCTGGTGTAAATTTGCACTCTAAGTCAGTCTCTGCTTTTTTGCCCCCTCTGGATTTATACCAGTCTGGTTTGAAGGTGTTTGGGAGCAGCACTTACATGCAAGAAGACAAACAACACGAGTGTGTGAGTGTTCGCGTGTTTTATTTCAAGTGTGTGTTTATATTAAGTGTGTGACTTTAGATTCCATGAGGGAGATTCAGTGAGAACCTGCTAAATTATTTGTGAGCATTGCTGAGTAGCTGGGCCTGACTTTATTGTACTCTATACCAAGTCAGAGCAGTGTAGTATAGTTTATACACTGTAACTTGCTTTTGCTACCAGGTTTATTACATAGCAGCTAAGAGTATACTGTGATTTCATTTTTTCTTTTTTTTTTCATCTTTCTCCAGTGTGTTACACAGGTGAGTAATTAGGGTGTGGCTGTCTAATTAGGAGAAGTTAAATAGCCAGTCTTGAGGGCAGCTCAGCCCTTTGAATCCAGAGGGGGGACAAAACTGTCTGGTTTGAAGTTGTTTGGGAGCAGCACCTATACAAGGGAGACAAACAACGCCAGTTTGTGAGCTGTGGCATGTTTGATTTCCAGTGTGTGTGTTTTTATTATGTGTGTGACTTTAGATTAAGTTAGTTGAGATTCAGGGACTTTAGGAGGGTACTACAGCATGTTAGTTGCCGTTTTCTTTCATAATACCTATTAGTATGTCTTCCATTATTGATAAAGCAGTCCAGTGCACATCTTGTCAAATGTATGCAGCCCTAAACAGCCATTTGAGTGTGCAATTCCTTGTTCAAAATGTGAGCAAATTGCTTGTTTGGAATCACACATCGTGTATCTAAACAAGCAAGTTTGGACACTGAGAAACGCTGGCTATTTGGGTGGTAGCATGGAGTCTCGGGAAAGTGAGGTAGGTAGCTGGATAACCGTTAGAAAGCAGGGAAGAGTGCCAGGGAGCCTAGCCCTGATCTGACACACCCCGAGAAATTTGCAAGGTTGGCAGATGAGAGGGACGTTAGTTCAGGGAGAGCACTGCTGCAGCCAGACACTTCCCCTGCCACTCAGGGGAATGTTAGCTCAAGTAAGCAGGGGACCAGGAGAGCAGGGCAGGCCAGACAGGTGCTGGTAGTGGGAGACTTAATTATTAGGGGTACAGATACAGCAATCTGACACAAAGACCGGGATTGTCGAATGGTGTGTTGTCTTCCTGGTGTCACGGTGCGGTCTAGGAGGCGGGCACGTCCAGAGCGCGCACGCATCATCAGCGCGTCCAGCGTCGCCAGCGCTCCTTATAATACTATGCACGCCCCCCGCGCGTCTATGCGCACTCATGAGAATGGTTTTAGGGTTAAGCTCCGAGCTGATCGCTCGGGTGTGGAGTCATGTGACGCTGGCCACGTCACATGACCCCTCTGGCTCCCTATTTAACCAGGCAGTCTGCTGGCCACAGATTGCCTGTTATTTAGGTTCCACCTGAGACTTTGTCTTTCCTGGCGTACTTACCTCCGGCTGAATTCCTGACGATCCTCTGCCTGCTCCTTGTGTACTTTGCTGCTCTCCTGGTATTCTGACCCCGGCTTCCTCCTGACTCCTTTGGTACTTCACGACTCTCCTGGTATTTATGACCCCGGCTTCTCCTGACTATTCTCTGCTTGCTCCATTTGTACTTCTTAGCTTTCCTGGTATAGACTCGGTCTGTTAGCATTCTGTTGTTTGTCTGGTCTGTCCTCCCTGCACTTATTCCAAGCTAGGGATTGCCTTCCAGTTGTCCCCTGTCATTAGGACTCGCGAGGCAAGTAGGCAGGGCCAGGGGTGAGGGTGGAGCGCAGTGGTCACTTCCCTCCCCCCTGTGTGTGTGTGTGTACGCGACCGTTACACCTGGTGAGTAAGTTCGATATATGGTATCACAAATCAGGTTGAAAGATTACTGGGAGGGGCTGGCGAAGATCTAGCAGTCATGGTCCATATTGGAACCAATGACAAAGTTAGGCTACTTTCACACTGGCGTTTCTGGGTCCGCTTGTGAGATTATTTCAGGTCTCTCACAAGCAGCTTGCAGCGTTTTGGTGTCCACCTGACGATTCGGAGCCAAACGGATCCGTCCTGACTTACTATGTAAGTCAATGGGGACGGATCCGTTTTCACTGACACAATATGGTGCAATTGAAAACGGATCCATCCCCCATTTACTTTCAATGTAAGTCAAGACGGATCCGTTTTGACTTAGACTTTTTTTTTTTATGAATAATGCAAACGGATCCGTTATGAACGGATACAAGCGTTTGCATTATCGGTGTGGATCAATCTGTGCAGATATAAGACGGATCCGCACCGAACGCAGGTGTGAAAAGTAAACTTAGAGGTAGGTGGAGCATCCTTAAAAATGATTTTAGAGATTTAGGTCACAAGCTCAGAGCAAGGACCTAAGTTATTGTTTTCAGAAATACTACCTATACCATGAGTCACACAGGAAAGGCAGCGGAAGATTAGGGAGGTTAACAAGTGGCTCAAGAACTGAGGTAGGAAGGGAGAGGTTTGGGTTCGTGGAGAACTGGTCTGACTTCTCTTTCGGCTACAGGCTCTATCGTAGGGATGGGCTGCACCTCAATGGGGAAGGTGCAGCAGTTTTAGGGGAGAAGATGGCTAGAAGATTGGAGGAGTGTTTAAACTGGGGGGGGGGGGGTTAATTACATTATAGGAGGGGAAGATAGTGCAGATAGAGACCTGTGGCGAGGTAATGAACCTGAGGGAGGAGTGGAAAGAGGGACTAGAACAGTTCATAAGGAAAAGTGTAGGATTAAAAATATACAAAAACCTCTCAATTGTATATACTCTACCTTATGGGAATACAAGGTTATCACTGCTTGTCACTTTGGAGTGTCTGCATAGCCTGAATTGATTCAGTGCTCTGATCATTTTTTGCTCATTCCCTCCTACTGTGGCATGGCAGGATTCTTGGCGACAGGCTTCAATGCGGATAATTGGTTGCATGAAGCCAAAGATATTTTTTCTGAGAAACAATTCTTTCAGAAAAAGTACCAGCCCTCTTTTCACACTGCCTTTACTGACCTGACCCAGGTTTATAAGGAGCAGATCACGTCGTGGTGGGAAGTCCAGAGTCTTGACAACTATATTAAAAACAGTATAGTCCCCCGAGGTCTCCGCATCTCTCTTCTTCCATCAGCTCAGTCACGTAACCCGGGCTTCATGACAAAATGGGAACAAGAGGCAACTAACAGTTCCCTTAGATTGATGAGACTGCTGGTGGATGAAGAGAAGAACACATTGACCACTCTATGCTTGTCACTTTGGAGTGTCTGCATAGCCTGAATTGATTCAGTGCTCTGATCATTGAATACAAGGTTAAGGAACAAGAAAAAAAAACCTATGGGGATCAATAGAATTGTAAAGAAAGCAATAAATGACAAAAATAAATCATTTAAATCACAGGAGGGTAGCAAAGAAGAATTGAAAAACTATAAGGAAAAAATAGAATGTATAAAAGACAAAAAAAAAAGAACCCTAACTAAAGACAAAGATTAATTGCCAAAGAAAGTAAACTAACCCTAAAACATTCTTCAATTACATGCATGGTAAAAATAATAAATCTGAAGGTGTTGGCCTTTCACGGAGTGATAAGGGAGATATGGGTGGAGTAAACTGTGAGATGAAATGCAGAATGTAAAAGTAAATCGCCCGGACCAGATGCCATAAACCCCTGTATCCTAAAAGAATTAAGTAATATCATAGCCAGTCCCATATTTCTGATATTAACAGGGAGTGTTTCACAAAATTGGAGCTTAGCAAATGTGGTGCCAATATTCAAAAAGTGTTCAAAAACAGAGCCTGTAAACTATTGGCCGGTAAGTTTTTCATCTGTCATGGGTAAACTGTTTGAAGGATTTCGGAGAGATGCTATCTTGGAGTACCTCAATGAAAATAAGCAAATAACGCCATATCAGCATGGCTTCATGAGGGATCGGTCATGTCAAACTAATTTAATCAGTTTCTATAAAGAGGTAAGTTCTATATTTGACTGTGTAGAATCAATGGATGTCATATCTTGACTTCTCCAAAGCATTTGATACTGTACCACATAAAAGGTTAGTATATATAATGAGAATGCTTGGACTAGGGAAAAATGTCTGTATGTAGGTAAGTAAATGGCCAGTGTCAGGCAGCTGCTGCCAAGGCCAATAAGATAATAGGTTGCATCAAAAGGGGCATAAATGCCTGTGATGAGAACATAGTCCTGCCACTTTACAAATCACTAGTCAGACCACACATGAAGTACTGTGTACAGTTCTGGGCTCCTGTGAACAAGACAGACATAGCAGAGCTGGAGGGGGTTCAGAGGAGGGCAACTAAAGTAATAACTGGAAGGGGTGGACTACAGTACCTAGAAAGATTATCAAAATGGGGGTTATTCATATATGTTGCAAAACGCAAACACATTCCTCTTATCCTTCTAAGTACTGATGCTGAGAAGGCCTTTGATAGAGTGAAATGGTCCTTCATGAAACGGGTATTAATAACTCAAAACTTCCCAATCGCATTTCTTTCAGCAATAGACGCAATGTACTCTAATGCTTCAGCTTCTGTTACGGTCAACAACCAAATCTCAGACCCTTTCCTTATAAAAAAAAAACAGAACCCGACAGAGCTGCCCCTTATCCCCCATTTTATTTGTTCTAATGCTAGAGCCACTTCTCCAGACAATTAGAACTGACAAAGAGATTAAAGGATTACCTCTAGGGGATCAGGATCACAAAACAGCTGCATTCGCAGATGATCTGCTCGTTATAATAAGCAATCCAGACAATGCCCTTCCTAAGATTTACCAACACCTAGAGACCTATAGTTCCTTTTCAAATTTCAGAGTTAACCATAATAAGTCTCTGATTATTAGCCTAGGCATCCCCACCCCTCACAGGTCAAAATTAGAACAATGTTCCCCGTTCAATTGGTCCTCGCCCGACTTATCATACCTGGGAGTGAAAATTAGCCGTGATCCGAACCAACTCTTCTCTCTTAACTATACCCCCCTTTTGAAAAATATTACAGAGATACTAAATAACCTAGACCTCCCTATTTTATCGTGGTTTGGAAGGAAAAATATTCTAACGTCCCTAGTTCTACCAAAATTAATGTCATGCCCTGCTCAGGTTATGTGCGGAGGTCTGCCAGGTTAGCAGCACGTGTGTAGCCTTTTGTTTTTGTTTTGGAGTTGAGCTGTATCCGCCTCCCTTCAGGTGCACTGGGTGGGGTCGTTGGTTTGAGTTTAAATTATGCCCACTCCCAGTGTCCTGTGTGGGTGATATCTTCTGTCTGGCTCAAAGGAAGGAAGGAAGGATTTGCTGTTCCTGCTCAGTAACAAGATAAGTTGGTTTTGTTTTATTGTGGTTGTCTGTCTAGGCTGTTAGAGAGACGCCTGCCCCCTCCAGGTCCTGAGGGAGCAGGCTGCCTCTTTCCCCCTTTCACCATCTTCAGCCTAGGCACGGGGACACATTATTCCCATCTTCAGGGTCTGAACGTGGGCATAGAAGTCTAGGGAGAGCTGGTAGGGATTTGTCAGGAGGTGACCTTAATCCCCAGATTCTTGCCTAGACACTTGTTTGGTGGTATTCTGTGTATCTTGTATCCTGTCCACTGTGACAATTTCACAATAACTTATGCACGTCTAATTCCAGATGTGCACTATATCAGAGGGTTTTTTCACCCCAGTAAGCACAAAGCCGTATTTCTGGCCTAAATGTGACACTCACTTATGCATGTCTAATCCCAGATGTGCAGTATATCAGAGGGTTTTTTCACACCAGTAAGCACAAAGCCATATTTCTGGCCTAAAGGAGGTGGTAATGGTGAGTACCATAAAGGAATTCAAGAGGGGCCTGGATGTATTTCTGGAGCGTAATAATATTACAGGCTATGGCTACTAGAGAGAGTTATTCTGATTGCCTGATTGGAGTCGGGAAAGAATTTTTTATTCCCCTAAAGTGGGGAAAATTGGCTTCTACCTCACATTTTTTTTTTTTTGCCTTCCTGTGGATCAACTTGCAGGATAACAGGCCGAACTGGATGGACAAATGTCTTTTTTCAGCCTTATGTACTATGTTACTATGTTACTATGTAAATGTGACACTCACTTATGCACGTCTAATCCTAGATGTGCACTATATAAAAAAAAGTGTTTTTTTTTTAACCCCAGTAAGCAAAAAGCCGTATTTCTTGACTTGCAGACATGCAGATAGCCTGTGGCTGCCGATTATGTATTGATATTGACAAACTGAAGTAAAAAAAAGTTCGTTTTCAGCAGTAGTTGGCTCAGGGCAGGCTTAAAAAAATTGTGCACTGCACCCACAAAACACATTTGCTGTAGATCGCTGAGTAAAAAAGCAGTTCATAAGATTTCTCCCTGATCTCTCATAAGATTTCTCCCTGATCTCTCCCTCACAGCAGCTGCAGCCTCTCCCTACACTAATCAAAGCAGAGTGACGGGCGGCGCTACGTGACTCCAGCTTAAATAGAAGCTGGGTCACATGCTGCAGTTGGCCAATCACAGCCATGCCAATAGTAGGCATGGCTGTGATGGCCATTTGGGGCAAGTAGTATGACGCTTGTTGATTGGCTGCTGTGCAGCCTTTCAAAAAGCGCCAAGAAAGCGCCGAACACCGAACTTTTACGAAAAATGTTCGGGTTCGGGTCCGGGTGCCGAAAAACCTAAAGTTCGGTACGAACCTGAACTTTACAGTTCGGGTTCGCTCAACCCTAATTAGAAGGCCTATTGACAATGATTCTGATATGCAGTAAGTCTATGTATAACTGAACAGATTAAGCATGAATGGCACAGTATTACACCAGTGTGGTTCCTCTGCAATGTCGATTCAATGAGTCTGATGCACAGTAAATCTATGTATAGCTGAACATATTAAGTATAAATGGCACAGCAGATCAGATTAACAAGCCTATATATCAGACCACCTGTTGACAATGAGTCTAATGCACTGTCCTTGCAGTCTCCTTATGCCCTCCCTATGCTCTCATCCCTATACCGAGGAGGAGATTGATGCATGTAATTTCAGCAGTATCCTCCTCTAGCAAGCAGGTAATTGCTGGTAATAAATGCTTCCTTCCCGACAATCACCTGCTACATCTGCAGGTGTATTAGGGCCTCCCATAGAGATCAATGGAGTATGAGGGAGTGGAGGACCATAAGGGAAGGTAAAACATCCTGTGTGCATGGAATCTGGACATACTGTATAGTTAGTGTATGTCAACAGTGTTTCATTGATTATTGTCTAGTTGTGTATTATTTTTGCAGCTGTACCATGTGTAATTGTCAAGTCAGCTGTTCACATCCATGAGGACAACTTTACTTTTGATATCAAAATTGATACCATAAAGTGTAGACACCAAATAGAAACTTTTGATTATTCAGATAAAGTTACCTTTGTTATTTTTCAAGTCAACTTTTAAAAGCTTCAGTCCAACACAGGCATCAAGCAAGCGCTCCATTCCATCTTCAGTGGTGCTCAAGCGAGAAGCAATGGTTGCTGCTGGAATGGGTTCCTGTACTTCATGTAGTAAATCAAAAACTCCCAGTTCACATGCTGCAAATATAGTCTACAAGAGAAAAGCAACAAGCTACTTAAAATTTTGTGCTAAAAATAAAATAAAAAATAGTTACATAGTTAATACGGTTGAAAAAAGACATAAGTCCATCAAGTTCAACCAAGGGATAGGTGGGGATGAGAATCCCAGAAGGAATACTGCAGAGTTTGCAAAAACAATATAATGACAGTATCATGACTGTATTATGGATGTGTTATGGGTTTCAAAAGAACCACAAGGGATCCAGATGTTGCAGAAGTAGAATGGTAGATGTTAACATTCAGTTGTATTATTGGAGTCTGAAACTGGCCAAGGTATGTATTCAGACACTGCTGTTGAGGTACGGGTAAAAACTGCATTGAAATTGCATTCATTTTTATCAAAATTCCTCACTTTCCTGTTTGTCAATGATTTGCACATAATTGGGAGATTTTTTTTATTGACTTAAAGGAAGATATCTTAACATTAAACCAGTCAGACTGAGGTTTCAAAAGAAGTGCAAATGCATATACAATTTATTTATTATATGCAGGATATCTACTATATATATATATATATATATATATATATATATATATACACACTACCTGCAGGAGATCTACTGTATACAGATGTAGCAGAGTTATCAGTCACAGTCATTAAGCGTTAACTAGATGTGATAACTCACCATGTGTTTGTGTTAACTATGCTATATCTGTATGTAGTATATTTCCTGCAGATGCATATATTGTAGTACTCCTGCGTATAGTTCACATATATATATTCACTTACACTATATGCAGGAGATCTACTATATATACTGCTATATATGTATATATGGTAGATCTCCTGCATATAGTACATATATAGTAGCCTAATTGATGGCATCTGGATGATAGGGATCCATACCTGTGGGATTGGGATGCAGTGCTCAGAGGCATGTAGACTGGCTCTCAGATTGCCTGTAGTGGCTATGTGACTGCTGCTGCTCCACCAATCAGCTTAACAGATAGCACTGCAGTGCAGACTAAAGGGAGGAGCATTAAACCTCTCGCTTCTTGTCCTCTGCCATCGATGTGTGTGTAGGGAGCTTCACTGCAGGTGGGAAAATCTGGCCACAGTTGTAGGCAGCCCGCCATTTAAAAAATGTTCTCTGTGGTGGCACTATTGCTGGCCCTTGAACTAGGCATGTGCCCTTTAGGGCATAATTGGAAATAAGGCCCTCAGTACAAATAGTTGTTGTGGGAGGGCAAACCTGCAAACTATAGCACATTGGAAAGGAGGCATCATTAGTTCTTAATTAAGGATCTATTTATTTATTATGGTGGTAAACCCCCTTCGCAACCTCCACGATATATGTGTGGCGGAAGTCGCATCTTTAAACATGGAGCCTGCTCATTTTTTTCCTCGTTTCCCCACTACATTATGTGCAACCGCAAATGGTGCAATTTGAACTTGTCCTGCAAAAAATAAGCCCTCATAAGGTTAACCGCCTCCGGACCGCATAACGCAGGATCGCGTTCCGGAGGCGGCAGTCTCAGGCAGAGTCACGCATATATGCGTAATCTCGCGGGTCGCGAGATTTCCTGTGAACGCGCGCACACAGGAACTGCAGGTAAGCGAGTGGATCTACAGCCTGCCAGCGTGTCTACAGCCTGCCATGGATCGGATCCGCAAAACACATACGGGCGTCTGAACGGAGCCTTACAGGGGGGTGATCAATGACAGGGGGGTGATCACCCCATATAGACTCCCTGATCACCCCCCTGTCATTGATCACCCCCCTGTCATTGATCACCCCCCTGTAAGGCTCCATTCAGACGTCCGTATGTGTTTTACGGATCCACAAAACACGGATACCGCGGATCCGCAAAACACATACGGACATCTGAATGGAGCCTTACAGGGGGGTGATCACCCCATATAGACTCCCTGATCACACCCCTGTCATTGATCACCCCCCTGTAAGGCTCCATTCAGACATTTTTTTGTAGTTAGTGGAAATTTATTTATTTATTTTTTTGTTTTTTCTTACAAAGTCTCATATTCCACTAACTTGTGACAAAAAAATAAAATCTCACATGAACTCACTGTAACGGATCACCTGGTACACAGATCGGGTACCTCCGTTGAATGAATGCTCCTAGTGCTTTCCGAGGACTCCAAGCACTCCACTTGACACCGTACGCACTGCAGACCCCACAAACTGCCGAAGCTTGGTTGAGGTCTCACCGTCTCCTACACACCCTGGACCTACGACAAGGCTCCAGGCTCCAGTGGGTGGACCTCTCCTAAAACCAGAGATCAGGAACAGCCCTTAAAAGAGCTAGTAGTTATAGCCAGGGGAGTATACACGTATAGCAATCCCCACACACATGAGACGAGGCTCTATGTTGAAGGTGAAACAGGAACTGACTGTACTTCACGTACAGCCTCTTTTATTCACAAACCACAAACATAGTACTGCCCACAGGGGTTTGAAATACAACCAATCAGTAATTAACAACACATACAATGTAACTACAGCAACCAATCGTTCACGCCCCCAGAGGACCAGAATGAAGACTGGGACATAGGACAACATATCCCCACAATGCATCATGGTCTCCTCCCCTCTGTCTGGAGACAACCTGAGGAGCAATCCAATTATCTCTCAGAACAAAGGGAGATCGCCAATACACATGTAGATACAACAGGACAGACATCACCATTTAAACACACAATGGGACAATGGCACAATAGAAACACACCCAGCATTTTCCTCCCAAGCTGACAAGTTACACTTATTATAAATTGTTACAACTTTGTGAGTTTACATTGGCCATACATATAACTTACATTAATTCAAACAGTATAACTTTGTGACAAACCTATCCAAAATTCACTTGAATCGGTTCAGGGGTTTAAAAGTTAGTATATGGCCCATAATCCTGGGGCAAGAGGCCAGCAGCCAGTCCTCCCCAAAACCCAGTGGCGAGGTCGGTTTCGCCACACTCACCATACCCCTCACGGAATCCAAATGCGTAAAAGTTTTTAGACATTTATATTCCAGACTTCTTCTCACGCTTTAGGGCCCCTAAAATGGCAGGGCAGTATAAATACCCCACATGTGACCCCATTTAGGAAAGAAGACACCCCAAGGTATTCGCTGAGGGGCATATTGAGTCCATGAAAGATTTAAATTTTTGTCCCAAGTTAGCGGAAAGGGAGACTTTGTGAGAAAAAATAAATAAATCAATTTGCGCTAACTTGTGCCAAAAAAAAAAAATCTTCTATGAACTCGCCATGCCCCTCATTGAATACCTTGGGGTGTCTTCTTTCCAAAATGGGGTCACATGTGGGGTATTTATACTGCCCTGGCATTTTAGGGGCCCTAAAGCGTGAGAAGAAGTCTGGGATCCAAATGTCTAAAAATGCCCTCCTAAAAGGAATTTGGGCCCCTTTGCGCATCTAGGCTGCAAAAAAGTGTCACACATGTGGTATCGCCGTACTCAGGAGAAGTTGGGCAATGTGTTTTGGGGTGTCATTTTACATATACCCATGCTGGGTGAGATAAATATCTCGGTCAAATGCCAACTTTGTATAAAAAAATGGGAAAAGTTGTCTTTTGCCGAGATATTTCTCTCACCCAGCATGAGTATATGTAAAAAGACACCCCAAAACACATTGCCCAACTTCTCCTGAGTACGGCGATACCACATGTGTGACACTTTTTTGCAGCCTTGGTGGGCAAAAGGGGCCCACATTCCAAAGAGCACCTTTAGGATTTCACAGGGCATTTTTTACACATTTTGATTTCAAACTACTTCTCACACATTAGGGCCCCTAAAATGCCAGGGCAGTATAACTACCCCACAAGTGACCACATTTTGGAAAGAAGACACCCCAAGGTATTCCGTGAGGGGCATGGCGAGTTCCTAGAATTTTTTATTTTTTGTCACAAGTTAGCGGGAAATGATGATTTTTTTTTTTTTTCTTACAAAGTCTCATATATCACTAACTTGTGACAAAAATAAAAACTTCCATGAACTCACTATGCCCATCACGAAATACCTTGGGGTGTCTTCTTTCCAAAATGGGGTCACTTGTTGGGTAGTTATACTGCCCTGGCATTTTAGGGGCCCTAATGCGTAAGAAGTCAAAATGTGAAAAAAATGTCCTGTGAAATCCTAAAGGTGCTCTTTGAAATGTGGGCTCCTTTGCCCACCTAGGCTGCAAAAAAGTGTCACACATGTGGTATCGCCGTACTCAGGAGAAGTTGGGCAATGTGTTTTGGGGTGTCATTTTACATATACCCATGCTGGGTGAGAGAAATATATTGGCAAAAGACAACTTTTCCCATTTTTTTATACAAAGTTGGCATTTAAAACAAAGGTATAGGACGGCTCACCCTTATGGTGGTGATGTATAGGTGCTCCAATCTAGTCTAGACACCCTACTCACCAAATTGAACAAATGTATAGAAAGGGAATGGGCACTCTGATAGATGGAGTCACATATAGAGTAAAATCAATGACAAGTTTATTTATATCACACGATATTATATCACTATGGTATATTAGTATTAACTATAAAAATCCTGACATAGGTGAGAAATATATAAATAGGAATAAAATGTAATCAATATAAGAATATAAGTAATGGGTTTCCTCCTATCAGATCCGGATGGGAAGTAACCAGTTATTAACACATTGTGAAAAATGAATACAATACTATTAAATCGGCACAATTGTTATATATACTCTTGATAGGAATCTATTAAAAAGACCTCTGATGTGTTGAGACGATATATAGTTAATATTCGTAGATATGCGATCAAAAAGTCAAAAGTTCCTTAAAAGTGGATATAAGGTGATCTTGCAATCATTATACAAGCTCACATTTGCTAGTCAGAAAATGATGATTCTTTCTTGTTCCACAGTTATATGCGTGTGTCGGTAATGGCATACAAACAATTTGCAGACAGTGATATTTTCAAAATAGATCGCTGTTCTGGATAGATAGCAGCAGGTGATTGTTACATAGATTTAGTAAGCTCTCAGTCTGAGCAGCTATTATTCACTGTTAGCAGCCTCGGTTCGTGGCGTCCCACGTGCTGTCCTTGTATAATGAGTTAACCTACTGTTAAAGATCTTTCTTACGGTTGTATACCGGATCTTTAGTGTTTCTGCTGGAAAGTAGCTGTGTAAAGCTGTGGCACACGCGGTCCCGATATTTCCACTGGTTGTATAGTCAGCGGGATTCCTTTAGCGTCCAACGTGTCTCCAAGTCTGTGGAGCCTCAGTGTTTGATGGTATAACGGCTATGTGCCAGTTGCTTTAAGAGTGGCAAACTCGGGATTCCGCTAGTAGGTACCTTTGGTGAAGCGCTTCACTTGTGGACCATCCGATCGATGTTGTCCGACATATGACCGGCTGTTTGAGTCCGATGACTGAGTATTACCGCCAGACGCGTTTCGGGGACTATGCTTGTCTCCTTCCTCAGTGGCTATGCTCGGTCTCTGTATGCAGCCGGGTTTTATACGTGCCCTCTCCGGATTTTCTGGAAAAAGTGGACTGGAATCCATGGTGAGTCAATACTAATTTGTCTTTGCAGTTATCTCACCCTATCGATGCGATATAGATGCGTCCTTTCATGGTCTCATGTGTTTTTTTGGGTCCAAAGGGTCTCCATCTACTATTCCACAGTTTCTGTGGGTTATTTTCAGTCGATATTTTACATAAGAAAGTGACTGCAAGTTTGTAAATTGCTCATACAAAAGATAGCATCAAGAAATAATTATTCAAACATTATAAAATATTCAAACATTGTGAAATATTATAAAATAGTATCAAATATAGCCAATGTGATATATAGTGAATTATAAAATAAATGATGGTATATAAAATGAATATGTAAAATGAGTGTCTCTCAATCATAGGTAAAACTAAAAAAGGGTTTCTTTGTTTCGAAAGCAAATTGCATATTGATTACTAACTATATAGTGGTAAACCATTTAGGTTCTATTTTATGTTGGCAATAACAAAGTTAAAAAATACGGGCATTATAGACAGATCGTCTTATTTGTATAGAGCATACCGTTCATTTAGTGATCTACATCTTCTTCTTTAACTTCTGTTGATATATCAATATATCTAAGGGAGAGTGTCCTTACAGTTATCTTGCGGTATGTGTGCGTTTCTGAATATATTGGCTTCTATTTTTTATGATCTAAAGTCTCTCTAATTCCTATATTGGAATTACTATATTGTCTTATTTTGCACTGCATGTATTATATACCGTAAGTGTCATATAAACAGTTATTATCAGTGTAGAGAAATCTCGAACAGATGTTAAATTATGTTGACAATACTATTTGATGTGGGTGTATCTCCAGGGCTATTTTAGTGCCAGTTAAAGAACAGATTTGGTGATACCTTTGCGGTTGTCTTGCGATATGTGTGCGTTTTTATATGGACTACTGCGTTTTTTAGTCCGCCGGGTCTGTAACTAATATGGTGGAATTCCTGTATTTCTTTTGGTCATAATTGCATTGCATTAGTGTCGTATGGTTCAAAGTTTACCATTGTGTAGGAATGAGTGTCAGAAATGAACCAAACGAAAGAAAAAATGTATTTATGTGTCAAAAAAATTTAAATAAGTGCCAGCTCAAAGTGTATGTCGTGATAAAATGTGGGATATTTCTAATATGATTATCTTTTATAGATGTGTCTATAATTTCCACTATCAGTGTATCCCAAAAGGTATATAGTATATTAATATCTATTGGTGACTAAGTTTATGTGCAATTGCTGGATTGCTATTCCAATGTGATATAAGAGTGAATCTATCTTTATAGCGTGATAAGAGAGTGTGTTTATTATTAAGTGAAGTTAGTTGTCATTGGTCGAAAGATTTCTGAGTTCTGCTTGGGAGATTGGATGTATATGGGATGGGGGCCCAGGTCCAAGAGAGGGTCCTAGTGCTGGAAAAACAGCCTGACTGTGATCCCCCGTCAGACCAGGGCACCCACCCCTTCACAGAAAGCCGAATATTTCCAGTTCTGCGTTCAAACCGTCTGGTAGTAGGCTGCCGAAGTCAAAAATCCTTCTGGACTCTGCTCTCGACATTCTTGATACATGGTCTCCTCCTCTCCAATGGCGTGTTATTTGTTCTAGTTCCATAAATCTCAGATCTTATGTACTAATTTGAAATGCTTGGACAATGCATGTTTCTCATAGCCTTTTTTAATATTGTTGATGTGTTCGGCTATTCTGACCTTCAATGGTCTTTTTGTTCTCCCGATATATTGTTTGGAACAAGTACATTGTATCAAGTAGATCACATTGGGGGTATTGCAAGTCATGAAGTTTTTTATTTCCCATACAAATGTATTTTGTGTTGATTGTACTTTTGTGGTTTTCCTGGGAAATGAGGTATTCTTACAATTAATGCAGCTTCCACATCTGTGGAAGCCACTCATGTTCAGCCTTGTATTAATTGATTGATTATCTTTTTTGTAATTTTTAATGGAGGGAGCTAGTTTAAGTCTTAAATTTGGAGCCTTGGTGTAGACTATCTGAGGAACCATAGGGATGAGAGAACCTATCACTTTATCTCTCTTAATATGGTGCCAGTCTTTATTTATAATTTTCTCGATGGATTTATGTTGTCCATTGAAGGGGAGTACTATACGGAGTGTGTCTTCCTCCTGTTTTCTCTTTGTTCTCCCTGGATCAGAGGAAAATAATGTATTCCTATCTAGGTCTCTTGCTTTATTCAATGCATCATCTAACAGTTTTTTAGGATATTTTTTGAGTTGAAATTCTGTCTTCATCTGAATGGCCTCTTCTTCAAATTTGTCCCTGTCTGTACAATTCCTTTTTATTCTTCGGAACTGTCCATACGGTATATTTAACAGCCATGTTGGCAAATGGCAGCTGGAATAGGGTATAAAGCTATTTATTGCTACTGGCTTGTGGTAAGTGTTGCAAACATATTTATCTTTAGTGTTGGTAATCTGTAAATCTAAAAATTCCGTATTTTCCTTGTTAACACTAGAGGAAAAGACAAGATTATAAGAGTTTTTGTTAATCTCTTCCAAAAAGGCATCCAATTCAGGCTCTCCCTTTTGCCAAACAAATATGATATCATCTATATATCTGTTCCAAAGCACCAGATCCGTCCCCAGCCTCGGCTCAATGGTCTCACGCTCCCACTGGGCCATAAATAAGTTGGCGTAGCTGGGGGCGAATCTGGTGCCCATCGCAGTACCCTGGATCTGCAAGTAATGGTCACCCCCAAAGAAGAAATGATTATGAGTCAGTAAAAAATGTACACCTTCTGCTAGAAATTCAACTTGTTTCTGGTTCAAATCTCCGTTTTGTTGTAATTGGGCCTTCAAGGCTGCTATTCCCTGCTCATGACTTATAATTGTGTACAATGATTGTACGTCCAATGTCACAATTATCCAATTGGGTTGTACTTTCAAGTTCTCTAAAATTTGTACAATCTGTGTGGTGTCTTTAATGTACGAATTAGTCTTTTTTACAGCTGGCACAACAAAGACCAATAGAACCCAGATCCACACGGGAACAAAATAGTGATAATAATCAATATAACATCCCTGTAAGTAACAGATATGAAACTTTGAATCACAATCATTTTTTAGACAGGACTCCACCTCACCACAAAACAAGGATCAGACACAGATCGCCATCACCAACAATACAATTTCAACACCGAGAGTCACCACCGATACACACATACAATTTGAGGAACAGATTTAATCACCAACAACACAATCAGGAAACACAACAGAGGAATTGGTACCCACAAACTCACAGACACTACCCCATTCCCAATCATCAAAGAGAAGGAAGACCATCACGAAACGAACACCACAGAGATCCAAAAGAAAGACACGAAGAAGTCAGAGAAAAAAGAGGGACACACAAAAATCACAGATAGACACTGCAGAACAAAAAACTATAGTCAACTTAAGCACAGTAGTTTTGACTAATGCACAAATCAATTTACTTCAGAAAGGTTTGAAATTTGCACCAACATCTAAAATGAACAAATTTGATACTTATGTGGGTATAGCAAAATATGTGAGAAAGCTATGTTTAAAAAAATATTTTATAAAAAATCCCATTATATTTAATACAGAAGGAAATAAAGATGCTGAAATCAGACATACCGATTTGAAAATGAAATCAAAAAAATTTCCTAGACAAGAGATCAGTGCGGAAATAGCCACGTTTCAAACAAATGTGTAAACAGAACTAAGGAAAATATCAGAGAGACCTATCAAAAATAATAACTTAACAGGACAAGAGGTGCGTGCAATTAAAGAGCTTCAGACATTAAATAATATTACGATCCGCCCAGCGGACAAAGGAGGGGCCATTGTCCTTCTAGAGATGGCAAAATACAATGAGGAATGCCTTAGGCAGCTAACAGATGAGACAACATACAAAAAAACGTAAAAAAGACCCCACAGAAGAGTTTACTGAATTGTTGGTCAAATACTGCGATAGAGGTCTAGAACAAGATATTCTGACCAAACAAGAATATGATTACATTTTAGGGACCCAACTGAGGCTACCAATGTTTTACTGTCTGCCAAAGATACATAAGAATCTGACAGAACCCCCAGGACGTCCGATTATATCGGGAATTGGGTCACTAACAGCTAATCTTTCGCAGTATATTGACCACCTAATCCAGCCAGCTGTAAAAAAGACTAATTCGTACATTAAAGACACCACACAGATTGTACAAATTTTAGAGAACTTGAAAGTACAACCCAAATGGATAATTGTGACATTGGACGTACAATCATTGTACACAATTATAAGTCATGAGCAGGGAATAGCAGCCTTGAAGGCCCAATTACAACAAAACAGAGATTTGAACCAGAAACAAGTTGAATTTCTAGCAGAAGGTGTAAATTTTTTACTGACTCATAATCATTTCTTCTTTGGGGGTGACCATTACTTGCAGATCCAGGGTACTGCGATGGGCACCAGATTCGCCCCCAGCTACGCCAACTTATTTATGGCCCAGTGGGAGCGTGAGACCATTGAGCCGAGGCTGGGGACGGATCTGGTGCTTTGGAACAGATATATAGATGATATCATATTTGTTTGGCAAAAGGGAGAGCCTGAATTGGATGCCTTTTTGGAAGAGATTAACAAAAACTCTTATAATCTTGTCTTTTCCTCTAGTGTTAACAAGGAAAATACGGAATTTTTAGATTTACAGATTACCAACAGTAAAGATAAATATGTTTGCAACACTTACCACAAGCCAGTAGCAATAAATAGCTTTATACCCTATTCCAGCTGCCATTTGCCAACATGGCTGTTAAATATACCGTATGGACAGTTCCGAAGAATAAAAAGGAATTGTACAGACAGGGACAAATTTGAAGAAGAGGCCATTCAGATGAAGACAGAATTTCAACTCAAAAAATATCCTGAAAAACTGTTAGATGATGCATTGAATAAAGCAAGAGACCTAGATAGGAATACATTCTTTTCCTCTGATCCAGGGAGAACAAAGAGAAAACAAGAGGAAGACACACTCCGTATAGTACTCCCCTTCAATGCACAACATAAATCCATTGAGAAAATTATAAATAAAGACTGGCACCATATTAAGAGAGATAAAGTGATAGGTTCTCTCATCCCTATGGTTCCTGAGATAGTCTACACTAAGGCTCCAAATTTAGGACTTAAACTAGCTCCCTCCATTAAAAATTGCAAAAAATATAATCAATCAATTAATACAAGGCTGAACATGAGTGGCTTCCACAGATGTGGAAGCTGCATTAATTGTAAGAATACCTAATTTCCCAGGAAAACCACAAAAGTACAATCAACACAAAATACATTTGTATGGGAAATAAAAAACTTCATGACCTGCAATACCCCCAATGTGATCTACTTGATACAATGTACTTGTTCCAAACAATATATCGGGAGAACAAAAAGACCATTGAAGGTCAGAATAGCCGAACACATCAACAATATTAAAAAAGGCTATGAGAAACATGCATTGTCCAAGCATTTTTGGTACATAATCAAGATCCCAAAGATCTGAGATTTATGGCACTAGAACAAATAGCACGCCATTGGAGAGGAGGAGACCATGTATCAAGAATGTCGAGAGCAGAGTCCAGAAGGAATTTTGACTTCGGCAGCCTACTACCAGACGGTTTGAACGCAGAACTATAAATATTCAGCTTTCTGTGAAGGGGTGGGTGCCCTGGTCTGACGGTGGATCACAGTCAGGCTGTTTTTACAGCACTAGGACCCTCTCTTGGACCTGGGCCCCCATCCCATATACATCAAATCTCCCAAGCAGAACTCAGAAATCCTTCGACCAATGACAACTAACTTCACTTAATAATAAACACACTCTCTTATCACGCTATAAAGATAGATTCACTCTTATATCACATTGGAATAGCAATCCAACAATTGCACATAAACTTAGTCACCAATAGATATTAATATACTATATACATTTGGGATACACTGATAGTGGAAATTATAGACACATCTATAAAAGATAATCATATTAGAAATATCCCGCATTTTATCACAACATACACTTTGAGATGGCACTTATTTACATTTTTTCGACACATAAATAAATTTTTTCTTTCGTTTGGTTCATTTCTGACACTCATTCCTACACAATGGTACACTTTGAACCATACGACACTAATGCAATGCAATTATGACCAAAAGAAATACAGGAATTCCACCATATTAGTTACAGACCCGGCGGACTAAAAAACGCAGTAGTCCATATAAAAACGCACACATATCGCAAGACAACCGCAAAGGTATCACCAAATCTGTTCTTTAACTGGCACTAAAATAGCCCTGGAGATACACCCACATCAAATAGTATTGTCAACATAATTTAACATCTGTTCGAGATTTCTCTACACTGATAATAACTGTTTATATGACACTTATATAATACATGCAGTGCAAAATAAGACAATATAGTAATTCCAATATAGGAATTAGAGAGACTTTAGATCATAAAAAATAGAAGCCAATATATTCAGAAACGCACACATACCGCAAGATAACTGTAAGGACACTCTCCCTTAGATATATTGATATATCAACAGAAGTTAAAGAAGAAGATGTAGATCACTAAATGAACGGTATGCTCTATACAAATAAGACGATCTGTCTATAATGCCCGTATTTTTTAACTTTGCTATTGCCAACATAAAATAGAACTTAAATGGTTTACCACTATATCGTTAGTAATCAATATGCAATTTGCTTTCGAAACAAAGAAACCCTTTTTTAGTTTTACCTATGATTGAGAGACACTCATTTTATATATTCATTTTATATACCATCATTTATTTTATAATTCACTATATATCACATTGGCTATATTTGATACTATTTTATAATATTTCACAATGTTTGAATATTTTATAATGTTTGAATAATTATTTCTTGATGCTATGTTTAGTATGAGCAATTTACAAACTTGCAGTCACTTTCTAATGTAAAATATCGACTGAAAATAACCCACAGAAACTGTGGAATAGTAGATGGAGACCCTTTGGACCCAAAAAAACACATGAGACCATGAAAAGACGCATCTATATCGCATCGATAGGGTGAGATAACTGCAAAGACAAATTAGTATTGACTCACCATGGATTCCAGTCCACTTTTTCCAGATAATCCGGAGAGGGCACGTATAAAACCCGGCTACATACAGAGACCGAGCATAGCCACTGAGGAAGGAGACAAGCATAGTCCCCGAAACGCGTCTGGCGGTAATACTCGGTCATCGGACTCAAACAGCCGGTCATTTGTCGGACAACATCGATCGGATGGTCCACAAGTGAAGCGCTTCACCAAAGGTACCTACTAGCGGAATCCTGAGTTTGCCACTCTGAAAGCAACTGGCACATAGCCGTTATACCATCGAACACTGAGACTCCACAGACTTGGAGACACGTGGGACGCTAAAGGAATCCCGCTGACTATACAACCAGTGGAAATATCGGGACCGCGTGTGCCACAGCTTTACACAGCTACTTTCCAGCAGAAACACTAAAGATCCGGTATACAACCGTAAGAAAGATCTTTAACAGTAGGACAGCACTTGGGACGCCACGAACCGAGGCTGCTAACCGTGAGTAATAGCTGCTCAGACTGAGAGCTTACTAAATCTATGTAACAATCACCTGCTGCTATCTATCCAGAACAGCGATCTATTTTGAAAATATCACTGTCTGCAAATTGTTTGTATGCCATTACATACACACGCATATAACTGTGGAACAAGAAAGAATCATAATTTTCTGACTAGCAAATGTGAGCTTGAATAATGATTGCAAGATCACCTTATATCCACTTTTAAGGAACTTTGGACTTTTTGATTGCATATCTACGAATATTAACTATATATCGTCTCAACACATCAGAGGTCTTTTTAATAGATTCCTATCAAGAGTATATATAACAATAGTGATATAATATTGTGTGATATAAATAAACTTGTCATTGATTTTACTCTATATGTGACTCCATCTATCAGAGTGCCCATTCACTTTCTATACAAAGTTGGCATTTGACAGAGATATTTCTCTCACCCAGCATGAGTATGTGTAAAAAGACACCCCAAAACACATTGCCCAACTTCTCCTGAGTACTGCGATACCACATGTGTGACACTTTTTTGCAGCCTAGGTGGGCAAAAGGGGCCCACATTCCAAAGAGCACCTTTAGGATTTCACAGGGCATTTTTTACACATTTTGATTTCAAACTACTTCTCACACATTAGGGCTCCTAAAATGCCAGGGCAGTATAACTACCCCACAAGTGACCCCATTTTGGAAAGAAGACACCCCAAGGTATTTCGTGATGGGCATAGTGAGTTCATGAAAGTTTTTATTTTTTGTCACAAGTTAGTGGAATATGAGACTTTGTATCAAAAAAATAAATCATCATTTTCCGCTAACTTGTGACAAAAATAAAAAGTTCTATGAACCCACTATGCCCATTAGCGAATAACTTAGGGTGTCTACTTTCCGAAATGGGGTTATTTGTGGGGGTTTTCTACTGTCTGGGCATTGTAGAACCTCAGGAAACATGACAGGTGCTCAGAAAGTCAGAGCTGCTTCAAAAAGCGGAAATTCACATTTTTGTACCATAGTTTGTAAACGCTATAACTTTTATCCAAACCATTTTTTTTTACCCAAACATTTTTTTTTGAATCAAAGACATGTAGAACAATACATTTAGAGAAAAATTAATATATAGATGTCATTTTCTTTGAAAAATTTTACAACTGAAAGTGAAAAATTTCATTTTTTTGCAAAAATTTTGGTCAATTTCGATTAATAACAAAAAACATAAAAATGTCAGCAGCAATGAAATACCACCAAATGAAAGCTCTATTAGTGAGAAGAAAAGGAGGTAAAATTCATTTGGGTGGTAAGTTGCATGACCGAAGTGTAAAAAGTGGTCTGGTCATTAACGGTGTTTAAGCTAGGGGGGCTGAGGTGGTTAAGTGAACAGAAAAATAAAAAAAAGTTATGACTAGGAAGGCGGGGGCATTTTTACTGTCTGGGATCACTTTATAAGGGTCATTATAACTTTTAAGAGGGTATGAGTACTTTGTATACCCCGTTTGGCATGATAACTTTGTGGGGGCATTGAGAATTACTATTACTCTGTGGGTTACAAAATATGGCACTTTTACTGTGTGGTGCACTTTAATTATCTGAGCCCTATATAAGGCACTGTGTATCTGGCACTATTATTGGGGGTTGTTAAGAAGTACAGTATTTGGGAGCACAGTACTACACAGGTACAGTAACAGGGGCAGATGGGACAGCAACAGGCACATAATTGGGGATATCAGCAGTATGAGGAGTTTGTGTAAGTTTAGGAAAAGTAAGGTGGGTGCTGGAAAAGTGAGGACCCCAAGATGTCTGTTGCAAACTCTGTAATCACAGGTTGTGACTGGAAGAAGTTGTGGTGACTGGGGTTCGCTAGAAAAAAAATTAAACAAAAAAAAAAAACATCGCCAAACAGAGAACACATGTGCAGTTATACTGGTCTTTGTGTGATGCGTGTTGTTCAGTAATAGTATAATGGTAATATTAGAAACTATTTAGTGGTAGTGGTCATGGTGTGGTGTTTCCTGGGTTGGGGCTCCATGTAAACCAATATTATTTTAATGATAAGTCTAATGGGTCTTACTATATGTTCTATTAATACTATACTATTCATATAATGTAATAAGCAAAACATGCATGAATTAAGCTGTAATGCTTACTGTGATGAAAACCATACTCTGCATGTAGTCAAGGCTGAATATGAAAACAAAACTGTCAAAGCTTAATTAGTGACTGGCAATTTTTTCATTTATTTTCATTTTCTCATTTCAGGGGCCAAAACTTTTTTCTTCCATATTGCTTTATAAGGACTTATTTTTGCAGCTCATCTGGCAGGGCCTAATAGGCTACGGCACTTGGCAGATGCGGGTGTCTCTGAAAACATTAAAATGCAGTTGGTATTCATAATTGCATGTAAGGGGTTAAATGGTCAGGACTGGAGGTTTCTCAGATTCCAGCTGTTAGAGAAAGACCCAGTGCTGAAAAACAGTGACCAGACAAAAAAAAGCTGTATTACTGCAAATAAGGAGTGCAGATGAATTATTTTCCTACTGTTAAGATTCCCCCAATGTCGGCACTAAAAATTGCAAAAAAATATACAGTTTGGACTTCTGTTCAGTGCGAAAATAATGGAGGGGACCTGTGTGTATGCACAATCCTGACAATTTATTTCAGTATGGCTTTTAACACTGACAGTGGTGAAATAGAAAAGTAAAAAGTTACAACCTGAATTTTTTATCTGCAGTGCTATTCATGCATTACAGCAGATACTAGTCTAAAATCATGTGGCCTGATTCTTAACAGTGGTTCCTGCATCTGCTAAGTGGAGTAGCCTATTAGACCCTGCCAGAGGTGAGGTCTAATAGGCTGAATATTAGTCTAAGGCTACTTTCACACTAGCGTTTTTTGCGGATCCGTCATGGATCTGTAAAAACGCTTCCGTTACAATAATACAACCATATGCATCCGTCATGAACAGATCCGGTTGTATTATGTCTTCTATAGCCATGACGGATCCGTCTTGAACACCATTCAAAGTCAATGCGAGACGGATCCGTTTTCTATTGTGCCAGATTGTGTCAGAGAAAACTGATCCATCCCCATTGACTTACATTGTGTGCCAGGACGGGTCTGTTTGGCTCCGCTTCATCAGGCGGACAGCAAAATGCTGCAGGCAGCGTTTTGGTGTCCGCCTCCAGAGCGAAATGGCGATTGAACGGAGGCAAACTGATGCCTTCTGAGCCGATCCTTTTCCATTCAGAATGCATTAGGGCAAAACTGATCAGTTTTGGACCACTTGTGAGAGCCTTGAACGGATCTCATAAACGGAAAGCCAAAACGCTAGTGTGATAGTAGCTTAAAATGACAAGTATAATGCACTGAACTACAGTGTACTGCAGTGTATTATGTAAGCAATCAAATGATTGCATGTTCACGTCATCTTCTGGGACAAAAAAGTAGTAACGTAGTAAATAACAATTCAATAAAGTTTCTGTTTAAAAAAAATCCCAACTAAAAAAAATCCACATTCATTCCCCATTAAAATAAACAATCATAATTGTTATTGCCACATCCAGAAAAACCCAGACTTTGAAATGATCACATCATATAGCTCACAGTGAATGCAAATGAATGCTATAAAAAGACTTGACAAAGAAAAGCTAAAATTGCTACTTTTTGTTCTTTCACCTTGCAAAAAATGAAAAACAAGCAATCAAAAATGTTGTGCTCTTTAAAATGGTATCAATAAAAGCTAAAACTTGTTCCACATAATGTGAGCCCTGATTCAGCTCCGACTACTGTAAAATAAAAACATTACAACTCTTGGAAAAAGTTGCAATCTGGATTTTTTATCTTTAGTGCTACTCAGCAGATAATAATCCAAAACTGTAGTGACAGATTAATAATAAATTAGGCTGCCTCACAGTATATTTGCATACACAAAATGTATTACACCAATAAATGTATTAAAACATGACCTTATTCCATATCAGCATATACATATTGTGGGGATTTGCTCTGGTAGACAGGCTTGCGGACGCAGTACAGAGGCAATGACAACGTCTTTAACTTAAACAGTGCCGTGTTTTATTCACACAGACGTAAAGTGACAAAATAACAGTTTCAAGAAAAAACAGTCACCTGGAGTCTGGTGTTTGTTCACACCAGGCTGCAGCACATAAGTCCTTGAAGGAAGCAGTAGGCCACGTGCTTTTGTCCACAAACAATGTAGCAGGCCTAGTCCCAACCCAAACGCTCAAGCTCCAAGACTGAGACTGCCAACGCTCCACTAGCAGATGGAGGATAATCCACCCAGCTGAACATGCTGGCTGGGTTTTTATATCCCAGCCAAAACCCGGCCTGGAACCGTAAGGAACAGCCACCCACCAACCCTGCTCTTTGGCTGCTCCCAATAAGAACCGGCCCGGATTGGCTTTACAGCCATTCTAACAGCTGAAGTGTCAGGCTGCACTACAGACCTGACACTTCAGGAAAAAATCCGGTCAAGGACGGCTCCTTGTTCCTTCTTACATACCTCCCCCCTTTGTTCAACCCTGAGGGGGTGAACACTTGCCAGACAGTGTACGCGGGACAGGGCATCCGCGTTTCCCTGTAACCTGCCTGCCCTGTGTTCCACGGAAAACTTAAAATTTTGCAAAGATAAGAACCACCTGGTGACCCGAGCATTCCTCTCTTTGGCCTGGCTCATCCATTTAAGAGGGGAGTGGTCGGTCACCAGACGGAACCTTCTCCCCAAAAGATAGTAGCGGAGAGACTCGAGTGCCCACTTGATGGCCAGGTACTCTCTCCACTATACTGTACCTAGTCTTGGCTGGGGTGAGCTTCTGGCTGAGGAAGACAATGGGATGCTCCTCCCCGTCAATATCTTGAGACAGTACAGCACCGAGACCTACCTCGGAGACATCGGTCTGCACTATAAACTCCCTTTTGAAGTCAGGCGTCACCAAATCCTGGGACCCGCACAGGGCCGACTTCAAAGCGGAGAAAGCCTTTTCTGCCTGCTCATTCCAGTGGACCGTCACTGACTTGCGTCCCTTTAAAAGGCCTGTCAATGGTACAGCGACTGTAGCAAAATTGGGGACAAACCTCATATAGTACCCCACCATACCCAGGAACGACTTTACTTGCCGAGTAGTGACAGGTCGGGGCCAATTCCTAATTGCCTCAATTTTGTTCACCTGAGGTTTGATCATTCCGCGCCCAATGACATACCCCAGGTACTTGTTCTCTTCTAACCCTATCGAGCACTTTTTTGGGTTAGCGGTTAAGCCAGCCTTCCTAAGGGAGTCCACTACAGCCTGTACTTTAGGTAAGTGACTTTCCCAGTCGGTGCTATGGACAACGATATCGTCCAGGTACGCTGAAGCGTATCGACGATGTGGACGGAGTACAATATCCATTAGCCTTTGAAACGTGGCGGGAGCGCCATGTAGACCAAAGGGTAATACCTTGTACTGATACAGCCCCCCTGGCGTGACGAAAGCCGTTTTTTCTTTGGCAGCCTCCGTCAAGGGTACCTGCCAGTACCCTTTGGTGAGGTCCAACACAGAAAAATACCGGGCTTGGCCCAACTTTTCAATAAGCTCATCCACTCGGGGCATGGGATACGTGTCAAACTTGGACACCTCATAAAGTTTGCGGAAGTCATTACAGAACCGCAATGTCCCGTCCGGCTTGGGTATTAATACTATCGGACTGGCCCACTCACTTTTTGACTCCTCGATGACACCCAGCTGTAGCATTAGCTGCACTTCCTCCGTGATGGCTTGTCGCCGAGCCTCGGGTACCCGGTACGGTTTTAACCGGACTTTCGCCTGAGGCTCAGTGACAATGTCATGCCGGATTACGGACGTGCGTCCAGGGAGGTCAGAGAACAAATCCGTGTTCCGACTAATGAACTCCCTGGCTTCCTGAGCCTGTTTAGAGGAGAGGCTGTCAGCAATTTACACTGTGGCAGCCGCTTCCCTGCTTCAGACTGAGGGTCCGAAACTGCTTCCACTAGGAACCCTGGTTGTGGGCTGTCTTCCGTACAGGTTTCCCTTTCCTTCCATGGCTTGAGCAGATTCACATGGTACACCTGCTGCGGCTTTCACCTCCCTGGCTGGTGTACTTTGGAATCTACCTCTCCAATTTTTTCCAGTACCTCGTAGAGCCCCTGCCACCTAGCTAGGAACATACTGTCTACACTCGGTACCAGAACCAACACCCGATCAACCGGGTAAAGGTTTCAGACCCGAGCCTGCCGATTATAGACCCTACTCTGGGCTCGCTGCGCTGCTTCCATATGCTCCCTAACCAGAAGTAACACTATTTCCATCCGTCCCTGCATCTGGGTGACGGACTCAACAACACTTTTGTGTGGTTTGGTTTGTTGTTACCACGCCTCTTTGGCGACGTCCAATAAACCACGTGGGTGTCTGCCGTATAGCAGTTCGAAGGGCGAGAACCCTCTAGAGGCCTGGGGCACTTCTCGCACTGCGAACATGAGATAAAGAAGAAAAAGGTCCCTGTCCCTCCCATCCTTAGACACCACTCTTTTCAACATATTTTTTAACGTCTGGTTAAACCTCTCGACCACGCCATCCGTTTGCGGATGATACACGGATGTCCATAACTGTTTTATGTGGAGCAACTTGCAGAGTTCCCTCATGACATTGGACATAAATGGGGTCCCTTGGTCAGTTATAACCTCCTTAGGCAGACCCACTCTAGAAAACATTTCCATTAACTCCTTAAGCTATGAGTTTGGCCGACATATGACGCAGTGGCACCGCCTCCGGGTACCGTGTGGTGTAGTCGAGGATGACCAGGATGTGCTGGTGCCCTCTGGCTGACTGGTACTGGGCCTATGAGATCCATAGTGATCCGCTTGAATGGAACCTCAATAATCTGGAGAGGGACCAGAGGACTACGGAAATGTGCCTGGGGGCTGGTTATCTGGCAGGTTGGGCAAGACTTGCAAAACTCTTCTACCTCTCTGAACACACTGGGCCAGTAGAACCGCTGTAAAATCCGGTCCTGCGTTTTCTGCTGGCCCAGGTGTCCCCCAAGAACATGTTGGTGGGCTAACTCCAACATGAGCTTGCTATATGCCTTGGACACCACCAGCTGTTCAATATGCTCACCCCGTAGTTTATTTACCCGGTACAGCATCTCCTGTTGAACCACAAAATGGGGCAACATAGATTCGGCCCTCGATTGTTGCAGCTCACCCTCAACTACTACCACATTTTCCCAGGCTCAGGATAGAGTCGGATCCTGGTGTTGTGCTGTACCGAAATTATCCCCAGAGACATTGAGGTCTGCCAGCTCAGGACCCTATAAAAATGGAGTACTCCAATAAATGTGACTTTTTTGCTTTCAGATGTTATCGATTTTCTCCCATATACAGAGTAATTCAACAACTTAAGATTATAACAATCATATAGCTATGTGCGATTTTACCGGTAGTTGGATCCTTTGTGGTTCGAAGGAAAATGTCCTTGTTGTGATTTTCAAATGGTGGAAAATTTGCGCTCAAACAGCGCATGCAAATGGTGGATACCTCGCTTTCAGCCTGTGCTTGTCCGCTGCCGCCTCGTTCCCAGTGATCACTCGTGTCGGTCTACGTGGCGTCCCACGTGACAAACCAGGGAAAGCATTTGCTGACCCAGATAGGTGTAATAGAATATGCGACTCACTGTTGTCTGACGTAGCCGGTATAGCAAAATCCGATTGGCGTGATCGATATAGCAAAGGCCGATGTAGCAGAGTTTGATTTGGTATACCCTATTTGGGCATATTGCAATACATGGACTGGATTCTGGATCGCACAATGGCAAACTAATTGCAGATTGCACACACACAGTCAATACTTTAGGTATATAAAAATAAAAAATATAATATAAAATAAAATAAAATAAAATTACATATTGTAAAACATGAAAATAAAGAAATACAAACATTCAAAAAAATCTGAAACTCCAGATGTCTAAGGGAGGGGGGAAATATGAAGAGGGAGTCAATGTGCTGATACACAGCCTGGCATCATCTCCCTGTGCAATCCATCCCACCTCCCTCTATAGAAAACCGAATATTTCTATCTCTGAGTTTAGTCCCAGAGGCATCAGAGATCCAAACTCAAAAATCTTCTTTGATTCTTGTCTGGACATTTTAGCCACAAAGTTACCCCCTCTCCAGTCTTGCTTGACCGATTGGATGGCCATATATTTCATCCTACTAGGGTCACCTGCATGATATAATTTGAAATGCTTGGCTAATGGATGTGTTTCTGACTGTTTCTTAATATTGTTAATGTGCTCTGTGATTCTGGTCCTAAACATTCTTTTTGTACGCCCTACGTACTGTTTTGGGCATGGGCATTGGATTATATAAATTACTGCTTTGCTATTACTTGACAGGATTTCTTTAATTTCCCATTTGAAATTATTAGTAGTTGATACTACTTCTTTTGTGTTCCTATCAAAATGTGTCTGCCTACAATTCTGGCAGCAACCACATCTGAAGAAACCTTTTAGATTGGACCATGGAGATATCATTGGTTCTGTTATATTCCTCCTTATTGTCGGAGCCACCTGCAGTCCCAAATTCGGGGCCTGGGTGTAGACAATCCGAGGCTGAACTGGAAGTATAGGGCCTAGAAGCTTGTCATCTTTTATTAAATGCCAATTTTTGCGAATAATGTTATTCACCAATTTATAGTCTTTATTAAACGGTAAAATAATTTTAGCCGTCATCTCTTCCTTTTGGGTAATATCAGGCATTTCTTTAGGATTAAAAAAGGCCGCTTTGTCTAATTTTATCGCCTTTTGTATGGAATCTTTAAGTAGCTCCTTTGGGTAATGTTTCATCAGGAATTGTATTTTCATATGTTGTGCCTCTACTTCAAATTGCACTTGTTCGGTACAATTTCTTCTTAGACGCCTAAACTGGCTAAAAAGAACATTTAGGAGCCACCTCGGAAGGTGACAACTTGTGTTGAGGATGAAGCTATTTTTAGCTACATCCTTATGATATGTACTACATATAAAGGTTTCTTGTCTCTTTTCTATCTTTAAATCTAGAAACTCTACTGTTTGTAAGTTAATATTGCGTGTAAATTTCAAATTAAACCTATTAGTATTGAGCTCATCTATAAATTGTAATAGAGATTGATGTGGTCCCCCCCAAATTAACAAAATATCATCAATATAGCGCTGCCATAGGACGCCAATCAGATTTTGCTATACCGGCTACATCAGACAACAGTGAGTCGCATATTCTATTACACCTATCTGGGTCAGCGAATCCTTTCCCTGGTTCGTCACGTGGGACGCCAGGTAGACCGACACGAGTGATCACTGGGAACGAGGCGGCAGCGGACAAGCACAGGCTGAAAGCAAGGCATCCACCATCTGCATGCGCTGTTTGAGTGTGAATTTTCCACCATTTGAAAACCGCAACAAGGACATTTTCCTTCGAACCACAAAGGGTCCAACTACCGGTAAAATCGCACATAGCTATACGATTGTTATAATCTTAAATTGTCGAATTACTCTGTATATGGGAGAAAATCGATAACATCTGAAAGCAAAGAGGTCACATTTATTTGAGTACTCCAGTTTTATAGATACAAGCGGGAGCTCCGCATGATATTTATCTATATATGTATATGCTGATATGGAATAAGGTCATGTTTTAATATTTTAATACTTTTATAATACATTTATTGGGGTAATACATTTTGTGTATTAAGCTGGCTCACAGTATATTTATACTGTGAGACAGCCTAATTCATTATTGATTTATTTTCCTTTTTGATCAGCTGGTAACTGATAGGCTGGGCTCCAGTAGCTTGCTGGTTGAGCTTCTCTAGAATTACAGGGAGTGCAGAATTATTAGGCAAATGAGTATTTTGACCACATCATCCTCTTTATTCATGTTGTCTTACTCCAAGCTGTATAGGCTCGAAAGCCTACTACCAATTAAGCATATTAAGTGATGTGCATCTCTGTAATGAGAAGGGGTGTGGTCTAATGACATCAACACCCTATATCAGGTGTGCATAATTATTAGGCAACTTCCTTTCCTTTGGCAAAATGGGTCAAAAGAAGGACTTGACAGGCTCAGAAAAGTCAAAAATAGTGAGATATCTTGCAGAGGGATGCAGCACTCTTAAAATTGTAAAGCTTCTGAAGCGTGATCATCGAACAATCAAGCGTTTCATTCAAAATAGTCAACAGGGTCGCAAGAAGCGTGTGGAAAAACCAAGGCGCAAAATAACTGCCCATGAACTGAGAAAAGTCAAGCGTGCAGCTGCCAAGATGCCACTTGCCACCAGTTTGGCCATATTTCAGAGCTGCAACATCACTGGAGTGCCCAAAAGCACAAGGTGTGCAATACTCAGAGACATGGCCAAGGTAAGAAAGGCTGAAAGACGACCACCACTGAACAAGACACACAAGCTGAAACGTCAAGACTGGGCCAAGAAATATCTCAAGACTGATTTTTCTAAGGTTTTATGGACTGATGAAATGAGAGTGAGTCTTGATGGGCCAGATGGATGGGCCCGTGGCTGGATTGGTAAAGGGCAGAGAGCTCCAGTCCGACTCAGACGCCAGCAAGGTGGAGGTGGAGTACTGGTTTGGGCTGGTATCATCAAAGATGAGCTTGTGGGGCCTTTTTGGGTTGAGGATGGAGTCAAGCTCAACTCCCAGTCCTACTGCCAGTTTCTGGAAGACACCTTCTTCAAGCAGTGGTACAGGAAGAAGTCTGCATCCTTCAAGAAAAACATGATTTTCATGCAGGACAATGCTCCATCACACGCGTCCAAGTACTCCACAGCGTGGCTGGCAAGAAAGGGTATAAAAGAAGAAAATCTAATGACATGGCCTCCTTGTTCACCTGATCTGAACCCCATTGAGAACCTGTGGTCCATCATCAAATGTGAGATTTACAAGGAGGGAAAACAGTACACCTCTCTGAACAGTGTCTGGGAGGCTGTGGTTGCTGCTGCACGCAATGTTGATGGTGAACAGATCAAAACACTGACAGAATCCATGGATGGCAGGCTTTTTATTGTCCTTGCAAAGAAAGGTGGCTATATTGGTCACTGATTTGTTTTTGTTTTGTTTTTGAATGTCAGAAATGTATATTTGTGAATGTTGAGATGTTATATTGGTTTCACTGGTAAAAATAAATAATTGAAATGGGTATATATTTGTTTTTTGTTAAGTTGCCTAATAATTATGCACAGTAATAGTCACCTGCACACACAGATATCCCCCTAAAATAGCTAAAACTAAAAACAAACTAAAAACTACTTCCAAAAATATTCAGCTTTGATATTAATGAGTTTTTTGGGTTCATTGAGAACATGGTTGCTGTTCAATAATAAAATTAATCCTCAAAAATACAACTTGCCTAATAATTCTGCACTCCCTGTATATCCATGTAGTGACAGATTACCTTTAAAGTTTCCACAATCTTAAAAACGTATTATGTTCCATGACATTGGAGAATTTACATATGCAAAAATGCATTTATGTACTTACCTTTGAAACTAAAAATCCATGTTGATAGTCATTAAGTATATGTGGAAACTTAAGTTCTTTAACCGCCTCCGGACCGCCTAACGCAGGATCGCGTTCCGGAGGCGGCAGCCCTGCGCAGAGTCACGCATATATGCTTTGTCTCGCGATGGCCGAGATTTCCTGTGAATGCGCGCACACAGGCGCGCGCGCTCACAGGATCGGAAGGTAGGCGAGTAAATCTCCAGCCTGCCAGCGGCGATCGTTTGCTGGCAGGCTGGAGATGTGATTTTTTTAACCCCTAACAGGTATATTAGACGCTGTTTTGATAACAGCGTCTAATATACCTGCTACCTGGTCCTCTGGTGGTCCCCTTTGTTTGGATTGACCACCAGAGGACACAGGTAGCTCAATAATATGTTGCACCAAGCACCACTACACTACACCCCCCCCTGTCACTTATTAACCCCTTATTCACCCTTGATCACCCTTGATCACCCCTGATCACCCCATATAGACTCCCTGATCACCCCCCTGTCATTGATCACCCCCCTGTAAAGCTCCATTCAGATGTCCGCATGATTTTTACGGATCCACTGATAGATGGATCGGATCCGCAAAACGCATACGGACGTCTGAATGGAGCATTACAGGGGCGTGATCAATGACGGTGGTGATCACCCCATATAGACTCCCTGATCACCCCCCTGTCATTGATCACCCCCCTGTCATTGATCACCCCCCTGTAAGGCTGCATTCAGATGTCTGTATGATTTTTACGGATCCACTGATACATGGATCGGATCCGCAAAACACGTACGGACATCTGAATGGAGCCTTACAGGGGAGTGATCAATGACGGAGGTGTTTACCCCATATAGACTCCCTGATCACCCCCCTGTCATTGATCACCCCCTGTAAGGCTGCATTCAGATGTCCGTATGATTTTTACGGATCCACTGATAAATGGATCGGATCCGCAAAACACGTACGGACATCTGAATGGAGCCTTACAGGGGAGTGATCAATGACGGAGGTGATCACCCCATATAGACTCCCTGATCACCCCCCTGTCATTGATCACCCCCCTGTAAGGCTGCATTCAGATGTCCGTATGATTTTTACGGATCCACTGATACATGGATCGGATCCGCAAAACACGTACGGACATCTGAATGGAGCCTTACAGGGGGGTGATCACCCCATATAGACTTCCTGATCACCCCCCCTGTCATTGATCACCCCCCTGTCATTGATCACCCCCCTGTAAGGCTGCATTCAGATGTCTGTATGATTTTTACGGATCCACTGATGCATGGATCGGATCCGCAAAACACATACGGACATCTGAATGGAGCCTTACAGGGGGGTGATCACCCCATATAGACTCCCTGATCACCCCCCTGTCATTGATCACCCCCCTGTCATTGATCACCCCCCTGTCAGGCTGCATTCAGATGTCCGTATGATTTTTACGGATCCATTGATGCATGGATCGGATCCGCAAAACACATACGGACATCTGAATGGAGCCTTATAGGGGGGTGATCAATGACAGGGGGGTGATCACCCCATATAGACTCCCTGATCACCCCCTGTCATTGATCACCCCCCTGTCATTGATCACCCCACTGTCATTGATCACCCCCCTGTCATTGATCACCCCCCTGTAAGGCTCCATTCAGAGATTTTTTTGGCCCAAGTTAGCGGAAATTATTATTTTTTTCTTACAAAGTCTCATATTCCACTAACTTGTGTCAAAAAATAAAATCTCACATGAACTCACCATACCCCTCACGGAATCCAAATGCGTAAAATTTTTTAGACATTTATATTCCAGACTTCTTCTCACGCTTTAGGGCCCCTAGAATGCCAGGGCAGTATAAATACCCCACATTTGACCCCATTTCGGAAAGAAGACACCCCAAGGTATTCCGTGAGGGGCATATTGAGTCCATGAAAGATTTAAATTTTTGTCCCAAGTTAGTGGAAAGGGAGACTTTGTGAGAAAAAAATAAAATATCAATAACTTGTGGCAAAAAAAAAAAAAATCTATGAACTCGCCATGCCCCTCATTGAATACCTTGGGGTGTCTTCTTTCCAAAATGGGGTCACATGTGGGGTATTTATACTGCCCTGGCATTCTAGGGGCCCTAAAGCATGAGAAGAAGTCTAAAAATGCCCTCATAAAATGAATGTGGGCCCCTTTGCGCATCTAGGCTGCAAAAAAGTGTCACACATGTGGTATCGCCGTACTCAGGAGAAGTTGGGCAATGTGTTTTGGGGTGTCATTTTACATATACCCATGCTGGGTGAGATAAATATCTTGGTCAAATGCCAACTTTGTATAAAAAATGGGAAAAGTTGTCTTTTGCCGAGATATTTCTCTTACCCAGCATGAGTATATGTAAAAAGACACCCCAAAACACATTGCCCAACTTCTCCTGAATACGGCGATACCACATGTGTGACACTTTTTTGCAGCCTAGGTGGGCAAAGGGGCCCACATTCCAAAAAGCACCTTTAGGATTTCACAGGTCATTTACCTACTTACCACACATTAGGGCCCCTGGAAAATGCCAGGGCAGTATAACTACCCCACCAGTGACCCCATTTTGGAAAGAAGACACCCAAAGGTATTCCGTGAGGGGCATGGCGAGTTCCTAGAATTTTATATTTTTTGTCACAAGTTAGCGGAAAATGATGATTTATTTATTGTTTTTTTTTTTCTTACAAAGTCTCATATTCCACTAACTTGTGACAAAAAATAAAAACTTCCATGAACTCACTATGCCCATCACGAAATACCTTGGGGTGTCTTCTTTCCAAAATGGGGTCACTTGTGGGGTAGTTATACTGCCCTGGCATTTTAGGGGCCGAATGCGTGAGAAGTGGTTTGAAATCAAAATCTGTAAAAAATGCCCTGTGAAATCCTAAAGGTGCTCTTTGGAATGTGGGCCCCTTTGCCCACCTAGGCTGCAAAAAAGTGTCACACATGTGGTATCGCTGTACTCAGGAGAAGTTGGGCAATGTGTTTTGGGGTGTCATTTTACATATACCCATGCTGGGTGAGAGAAATATCTTGGCAAAAGACAACTTTTCCCATTTTTTTATACAAAGTTGGCGTTTGACCAAGATATTTATCTCACCCAGCATGGGTATATGTAAAATGACACCCCAAAACACATTGCCGAACTTCTCCTGAGTACGGAGATACCACATGTGTGACACTTTTTTGCAGCCTTGGTGAGCAAAGGGGCCCACATTCCAAAGAGCACCTTTCGGATTTCACAGGTCATTTACCTACAAACCACACATTAGGGCCCCTGGAAAATGCCAGGGCAGTATAACTACCCCACAAGTGACCCCATTTTGGAAAGAAGACACCCCAAGGTATTCTGTGAGGGGCATGGCGAGTTCCTAGAATTTAATATTTTTTGTCACAAGTTAGCGGAAAATGATGATTTTTAAAAAAAAAAATTTTTTCCCTTACAAAGTCTCATATTCCACTAACTTGTGACAAAAAATAAAAACTTCCATGAACTCACTATGCCCATCACGAAATACCTTGGGGAGTCTTCTTTCCAAAATGGGGTCACTTGTGGGGTAGTTATACTGCCCTGGCATTCTAGGGGCCCAAATGTGTGGTAAGAAGTTTGAAATCAAAATGTGTAAAAAATGACCGGTGAAATCCGAAAGGTGCTCTTTGGAATATGGGCCCCTTTGCCCACCTAGGCTGCAAAAAAGTGTCACACATGTGGTATCTCCGTACTCAGGAGAAGTTGGGGAATGTGCTTTGGGGTGTCATTTTACATATACCCATGCTGGGTGAGATAAATATCTTGGCAAAAGACAACTTCCCATTTTTTTTATACAAAGTTGGCATTTGACCGAGATATTTATAAAAAAAATGGGAAAAGTTGTCTTTTGCCAAGATATTTCTCTCACCCAGCATGGGTATATGTAAAATGACACCCCAAAACACATTCCCCAACTTCTCCTGAGTACGGCGATACCACATGTGTGGCACTTTTTTGCAGCCTAGGTGGGCAAAGGGGCCCACATTCCAAAGAGCACCTTTCGGATTTCACCGGTCATTTTTTACACATTTTGATTTCAAACTACTTACCACACATTTGGGCCCCTAGAATGCCAGGGCAGTATAACTACCCCACAAGTGACCCCATTTTGGAAAGAAGACACCCCAAGGTATTTGCTGATGGGCATAGTGAGTTCATAGAAGTTTTTATTTTTTGTCACAAGTTAGTGAAATATGAGACTTTGTAAGAAAAAAAAAAAAAAAATCATCATTTTCCACTAACTTGTGACAAAAAATAAAATGTTCTATGAACTCACTATGCCCATCAGCGAATACCTTAGGGTGTCTACTTTCCGAAATGGGGTCATTTGTGTGGTGTTTGTACTGTCTGGGCATTGTAGAACCTCAGGAAACATGACAGGTGCTCAGAAAGTCAGAGCTGCTTCAAAAAGCGGAAATTCACATTTTTGTACCATAGTTTGTAAACGCTATAACTTTTACCCAAACCATTTTTTTTTACCCAAACATTTTTTTTTATCAAAGACATGTAGAACAATAAATTTAGAGAAAAATCTATAAATGGATGTCGTTTTTTTTGCAAAATTTTACAACTGAAAGTGAAAAATGACATTTTTTTGCAAAAAAATCGTTAAATTTTGATTAATAACAAAAAAGTAAAAATGTCAGCAGCAATGAAATACCACCAAATGAAAGCTCTATTAGTGAGAAGAAAAGGAGGTAAAATTCATTTGTGTAGTAAGTTGCATGACCGAGCAATAAATGGTGAAAGTAGGGTAGGTCAGAAGTGTAAAAAGTGGCCTGGTCTTTAAGGGTGTTTAAGCTATAGGGGCTGAGGTGGTTAAAGGGAGCACATGTTGATGGGATGAGCTATACTGTAGTTCAGCTGCCCCTGTAAAGTTAGAGATGTTTTCTTCTGGAGCTATGCAGTATACTGTACCCTTCCAAACAAAACAGTGTGCCTTTAAAAGCACTCATTTTTTTTTTATCTGATTGGAGAAGTACAATGTGTATAGACATGTCTGTAATTGTGTGTGTGTTATGCCTACTTTGTGAGCCCAACTGTTCCCTGTGGGTTTGGATGACACATCATTTACCATGCTATCAGACATCCTGGTCGTCAGCATCCTCTGGAAATTGTAGACTGTTTGCTCTTACTTAGCCCTCCAGCATCTCTCTCCTTAAGAAGTGCACACGCTAACATCTGGCCTCTTAAAGGACCAGTGCATGCACTGCCAAATCCTTCTCTAGCCAATGGGGTCCTTAGATATTGAAGGCACCTGCCACAGGTAGAGGGTGTCTGAGCTTAGGTTCCCTGATGATGATGGTGTGTTAGTTTTGAGCTTAAGCGATTTGCCTGCATTTATTGTGCATCTTTCCTGCCTGCGTTTCTGCATGTTCCTGTCCTGAACTCATCCTCACTTTGGGCTCCAGTATTTCCAGATTAGTTTGGTTCTGTATGTGTTTCAATTCAGTACCCAGTCTGTGCTCCTATCGAGTTCTCAGTCTGTGTGCTTTGCCTGTGTCACCACCACTACCCTGTCAGCAAATATTACATGTGTCTAACCACACTTATGTTATCCGTGTCCTGCCTAAAACTTCAGAACCCAGTTTCTAGTCTTGGTGCCTGTTCAGTCTATTACTGTGGTTGTGGTGCAACTTTCCTATTGGTTGCTAGGGATGTTGCGAAGCTCAGACAAAGATATTGCAGCTTTCTCATTGGCCCACAAGCAAGAAGGGAGGTTACTGATGAAAAAATATATAGAATATTCAAAATTACGAATATATATCACTATATTCTAAATATTCGCAAATTCTCGAAGTGCCGATATTCGCGATTAATATTTGCGATTCGAATATTCGCACCCAACACTAATACTGAGCTCCTGATGCTTTCAACTGAGTCCCTGACCCTAGTGGGTCAGCTGCCAACTACACAGAGACTATCCAGGAGTTAGAGATCGGGGTTAAATACCAGGGTAGCAACAAAATAACTGAATATAACTGAGCTGACCTGTAATAATGGGGCGGCTTTCTGGGAGGTGATCCTTAGCCGGATTAAAGATGAGTTGGCAGGTCAGGATCTTCCTACCATTCTGGGTGGCCTGATAACCTTGGCCATCTGGATTAACTTGTCTTTTCATGAATGTGCCAAGGAGGTTGGTCGAGAGAGAGAAGATTTATTTTAACTAGCACCAAACTTTCAAAAACCCATTTCTCCTCCTCTTAACTAACTACTGGACCTGCAACTGCTGCTGACACTTAAAAACAGGCTCTTACTCCACCGAGGCCAGGAACCTCGGTGACAAGTACCTATCATCCACGATGATTCCTTGTACCTTCTTACATACCTCCCCCCTTTGTTCAATCCTGAGGGGGTGAACACATGCCATACAGTATACTCGGGACAGGGCATCCGTGTCTCTCTGCAACCGGCCTGCCCTGTGTACTACGGAGAACTTAAAGTTTTGTAAGGACAGGAACCACCTGGTGACTCGGGCATTTCTCTCTTTGGCCTGGCTCACCCACTTGAGAAAGGAGTGGTCAGTCACCAGGAAGAACTTTCTCCCCAACAAATAGTAGCGGAGAGACTCGAGTGCCCACTTGATAGCCAGGCACTCTCTCTCCACTATACTATACCTGGTTTCGGTTGGGGTGAGCTTGCGGCTTAAAAAGACAACGGGATGCTCCTCCCCATTGACTTCCTGAGAGAGTACAGCACTGAGGCCTAATTCAGAGGCATCTGTCTGTACCACGAACTCCCTATTGAAGTTGGGCGTCACTAAAACCAGTGACCCGCACAGAGCAGACTTCAAAGTGGAAATAGCCTCTTCCGCCCGCTCATCCCAGCGAACCATCACTGATTTTCGTCCCTTCAAGAGCTCTGTCAAGGGCGCGGCTATAGTGGCAAAGTGGGGAACAAATCTCTTGTAATAGCCTATCATTCCTAGGAATGACTTTACTTTTTTTAGTGGTGACAGGTCGGGACCAATTTTTCATCGCCTCTATTTTGTTTACTTGGGGTTTGATCACTTTGCGCCCAATGACATACCCCAGGTATTTTGTCTCCTCTAACCCTATCGTGCATTTTTTCGGGTTAGCGGTTAGTCCAGCTTTTCGAAGGGAGTCTACTACAGCCTGCACTTTGGGCAGGTGACTTTCCCACAATATCGTCCACGTAAGCCAAAGTGTACTGACGATATGGCCATGGCACAATGTCCATTAGCTTTTGGAAAGTGGCGGGGGCGCCATGCAGACCAAAGGGTAACACTTTATACTGGTACAGCCCCTCTGGTGTGATGAAGGCCGTTTTCTCTTTGGCAGCCTCCATTAAGGGTACCTTCCAGTACCCTTTGTTGAGGTCCAAAACTGAAAAATACCGGGCTTGTCCTAACCTCTAAATCAGCTCATCTACCCGGGGCATGGGATACCCGTCGAACTTAGATACCTCGTTTAATTTTTTAAAATTGTTACAAAACCACAACATCCTGTCCGGTTTGGGTATCAGTACTTTAGGGCTGGCCCACTCACTTCTAGACTCCTCGATGACGTCTAGTTGCAGCATTAGTTGTACTTCCTCAGAGATGGCCTATCGCAGAGCCTCGGGTATCAGGTATGGTTTCAGCCGGATTTTGGCCTGAGCTCAGTGACAATGTCATGCTGGATTATGGAAGTGCGTCCAAAGAGGACTGAGAACACATCTGTGTTCTTGCTGATGAACTCCATGGCCTCCTGAGTCTGTTTAGAGGAGAGGGTGTCAGCAATCTTCATTGTGGCAACCGCTTCCCTTACATCAGACTTAGGGGCCGGAACCTTTCCCCACTCAGCCGTGGACTATCGTCAGTACTGGTCTCCCTATCCTTTCATGGTTTGAGTAAATTCACATGCTACACCTGCTCCGGCTTCCGCCGCCCTGAGTGGTATACCTTGTAGTTTACTTCTCCAACCTTTTTGAGTACCTCGTAGGGTCCCTGCCACCTAGCCAGTAACTTACTGTCCACTGTCAGTACCAGAACCAAAACCTGATCCCCAGGTTAAAGATCCGGACCCGAGCCTGCCGATTATTCACCCGACTTTGAGCTCGCTGAGCTGCCTCCATATGTTCCTTTACCAGCAAGACTGTTTCCATATGTTCCTGCATCTGGGTGACGTATTCAACAACACTTTTATATGGTGTGGTTTGTTGCTCCCATGCCTCTTTGGCTATATCCAACAGACCACTTGGATGTCTGCTATATAGTAGTTCGAAGGGCGAGAACCCAGTAGAGGCCTGGTGCACTTCTCGCACTGCGAACATAAGATAGGGCAGAAGGAGGTCCCAGTCCTTTCAATCCTTAGCTACTACTCATTTTAACATAGTTGTTAATGTTTGATTAAACCTTTCTACTAGGCCATTCGTTTGCGGGTGATAGACGGTTGTCCGTATCTGTTTGATATTTAGAAACTTACAGAGCTCCCGCATGACCTTGAACATAAAAGTAGTCCCCTGGTGTCACGACCGCTACCCCAGCAGCAGTCGTGTCGCACCAGACGGAGGGGAAGGGGGACCCTTATCTACGGATGGGAATAGTATGGCCACCCCTGACTAACCCTAAGCTGGCACCTGTCTGCCCTGATACCCTAGACGGGGTGTGAACCCGTGCGGCGAGCTGGATGCCTAAACCCTCAGACACCCTAACAAGCCTAGAGTGGGGAAAGGCCGATGGGAGCACTAGTCACCATCACTCATGTCTAGGAGAACAGCAGGGGAAGACAGCAACAAACAAACTATATCAGAGATAGACTTATCCAGTCACAAGCAGAGAAGGCGATCCCAATCACGACAGTCCACGCCGGACAAGAGCTCCACAGCAACACCATCAAACGATCTCCTTCAAAGGTCAGAATAGAACTGGAAGTAAGGACTATATCTGGCAATGACTGCAAGTGAAAGTGAAACCAATAAAGTAGCTGGGAGTGGCAGACAGGACTCACCTGAGAAGGATGCCTACAAACTCCCAGTCAGGACAAAAAGGTTCACAAGGCAAAACCCAGATGACATACCCTGAACCACGGAGCAAACTCACAAGCTATCGCGAGTAGCAAGTCGCTGCGACCTTCTCCTCCCAGACCTGTCTGGATCAGTCACAGTCGTGACACTTGGTCAGTCAGAACCTCTTTGGGTATCCCCATTCGGGAAAACATCTCAATTAACTATTTTGCTATGAGTTTGGCCGATGTATGTCGCAGTGGCCCCGCCTCCGGGTACCGAGTGGCGTAGTCCAGGACGAACAAGATGTGTTGCTGCCTCCTAGCGGACTTCGGTACTGGGCCTACAAGATCCATATTGATTCTCTCAAATGGTACCTCGATAATCGGGAGGGGCACTAAGGGACTGCGGAACAGGTGCTGGGGCTAGTGGCTTGGCAGGTCAGGCAAGACTTACAAAAGTCATCCACCTCTCTAAAGACACTGGGCCAGTAAAACCGTTGTAGTATCCGGTCCTGTGTCTTCTGCAGTCCCAGATGAAGCCCAAGAACATGTTGGTGGGCTAACTCTAACACAAGTTTTTGATAGGCCCCAGGCACCACCAACTGTTTAACTGGTTCACCCCGCAGCTGGTTTACCCGATATAGCATATTCTGGTGGACCACAAAACGGGGAAACATCAACTCAGTCCCAGGTTGTTGGGGTACACCATCAAGGATTAACACATTCTCCCCCGGGGTAGGGTTGGGTCTCGGTGTTGGGGTCTGCCAACCAACCCAGGACCCGGTGGCAACTCCACCACGTCTCCCACCATTACCCTATGCGGGGTTGTCTCCCCCTTTTCCACCGAAGTGCGGTCACCCCTACTGCTGGCCCTTCGACCTCAGGTTCCCAGGGTTCTGGCCATCCCCCTGAACAAGGCCAATCTCCTGTGCTTATTTCTGTCTCATGGGTATCCTTAACTCTCACAACTGGCCATAGGGCAGGGAAACCTGGTAAGTCTCTCCCTATTATGAGTTCATAGTGGAGATTTGTGACGACTGCCACTTCATGGGTCCACCTGCCGGCCACCGTGGTTAGAGACACTAGCGTGGTGGAGTAGTCTTTCAAGTCTCCATGAATGCACATCACCCCAACTTTCCAGCCAGTATAATCAGCGGACCGTACCAGGGTCGCCCTTACCAGGGTCACCAAGCTCCCTGAGTCCAGCAGCGCCTCCGCTTAAGTGTCTCCTAGTGTTGATCGAGCACCGTAGTGCTCGGGTGCTCGGGCCGAACACATTGTGATATTCGGGTGCTCGACCGAGCACCCGAGTATAATGTAATTCAATGCGAGAACCCGAGCTTTAAACCAGGTACCCCCTGCTCTGAAGAGGGGAGGGTGCCTGGTTCATAAGAAAATGTCAAAAATTGTTGGTAACACCACCAAAATGGTTCTGTAACAGCATGGGGAGGATGTATGGATGCATCTTGGACTCGCTGGTCGCTGCTTGGAACGATGTTGTCCGAATAGTATGCCACTTTTACATAATGACAATAATACACACAAAACCAAGGAGAAAAAAAGTTATTTTAGAGGAAAAATTGATAGAAAACATTCTTTCCTGAATATTTACTTGTATATAAAGTGCAAGTTCTGCCAAATATTACAAGGAAGAGGCACTCTGATACACCCTTAGTTACACATAAAGGAGGGCTTCATACACACTCTTGAAAAATTGATTGATGACCTGCTGGTGACCCTCAAAAACATTAGAGCAAGGGCCTGTTGATCTGACCCTCTAAAACATTATGGGCGGTGGCCTGCTGCCGCTTTGATGACTCTAGCTAACCTGGAGCCGATGGCACATCCCCGTTACGGCGACAATCCATTTGGATGTCTGGCCTATCAACTTTTGATGTAATTGTCAGCTCAAAACCATTGTAAACTACTGGTAACGGGGAATCAGTGTTTGATTCCGGAGAGGGAGCCTGACAAACGGCTACCACATCCAAGGAAGGCAAGCGGGTAGCGCGAAAATCACACACTCCCGACTCGTGGAGGTAGTGACGATAAATAACAATACAGGACTCTTAAGATGCCCTGTTATTGGAATGAGTAATACAAAATTACAGGGAATGTCATTGCGGTATTTTGGATGAGGAAACGTTATACAGGAGAGGCCCTCCTGCTGCTTTGTTAACTCTAGATAACTTCTGCCTGATTGCACGTCCCTGTGATGTCCACGATCCATTTGGATATCTTCCCTATCAACATTCGATGTAACAGTCAGTGTAAGAGGTGGACCCGAGGGAGTCCGTTGGGATACAGTGAACCACACAAGAATAAATGCACGGACAGTGAGCTCTGTGAACCAAAATAATTTTACTGACTTTAGAAGAGAAAACTATATACAATATAATGTACACTGTGATCCAGCCGGACCACACGGAGTGAGGTATGCTCTGGTGTACTGAAGTGGTGATACAACCTCTCTGGGTTGTTAGCAACCCAAGATTGTCCACAGTGGGACCCCAGCCGGGAATTCCCTAATTTAGGTACTGTACCTTTAAATATTCATATTTTGCCTAAATGCCACTAAATATGGCAGGATCTCCTAACCAAACACAGCGAACCGAAGCCACTAGGAATCAACACTAAATTTGGGATCTGTGTACCTGGGATCTCGGCTGAGGGACACTGTGGCTCACAGAGGCCAAATACAGAAAAATCCCACACTATCCCCCCAAATGCCAGTAATGCCCACTCCCCCACCTCAGCTAGACTCCCTTGAACTTCCACGTGTCTATTTGTAACTCCAGAGCCGGGATGTGGATTCACTTGCTGTCGCAGTAAAGCTTTAATTGCTGCAGTGGTGCCAAATCTTGTCCTCAGCCTGATTGCAGGGAGGGACCTGAGCTCAGGATTTAAGTCCCATTAAAAGTGTGCACCAACCGAGTGTAAAATGCTTCAGGCTGAAATCTCCAGTGCAGGCTTGAATGGCAGCTTGGTTTTCTTGATGATGATTCACCGCTGGCCTCAGGGCAGGCAGGCCTCTGGTCTCCTCAGCTTCTGATTATAAATGAAGACTACAGATCCTCTTTAGCAGGCAGCAGATATTCACCAATCGTCCCTTGCTTACTGTGGATAAAGCCTTCAATCTCTGGCTGATCACAGGACACCTCAGGTAAACAATTTAGCAGACACGTCTGAATCCATTGCTCTCCAACTGCAGACTCTCTGTCCTCCTGCCACTTCCTTTCTCCAGCCCCTGTAGCTTTTCCCAGGAAGTTAGGACATGGCAACAAAATAACAAAATGTACAAAATAAATAAGAAGCTATTTTTTACAGTCTATTTCAATAAGAAAGCCAATCAGGTGCAGCTATAAGATTACTTTTCTTTTCATATATTAATTGTCAACATCTCACTCCATTAGTTCTAAGGGGGCTGTCCGACTAAGGGCCTCTAGTGGCTAGTCACACAAACTGCATGTTATATCACTATAGCTTATTCAATGTAGTCACAGATGTATCCAATTGGAGTATCATATGTTTCATCTTGGGGGCCCCAGACTGTGACCCCCTCACATCCCACCCCACTAGAGGGTGGTGACCTCGACACCACTCTCACAGACCCAGGGTTCCCCCACACAAACTTCTCCTGAGCATAGCGCTGAGGAGGAATCCCTGCCGTGGGACTTGTCGTCCGACGTAGTTGAGAAGGGGGTGTCTGACTTGGTACCACCACACTAGAGGGTGACACCAGATCAATTACAGTTGACCGGGGAGGAAATCCCTCTGGATAGGACCAGGGCACTGCCCACCACTCATCTGTCATAGCCCCTTTCTGGGAAACCGGTTCACTCCTGGGCGGAGCCTGCTCTTGAAACCGGCACAACCGCAGCATGTTTGTATGTAAATTTCTAACAGGACCTCCACCCCCCTCTGGTTCAACCTCGTAGACGGGTATGTCTGAACCCACCCGGCGCCGAACTATATATGGTGTGGCCTCCCACTGATTGTTCAGTTTTCCACAAGGCCTCTTCTCCCTGACCAGCACACAATCTCCCGGGGAGAAGACTTCAGTCCATACTGGCCCCGAGTTAGGGTGTTGTAGTCGCTGCAACCGATCTCCCACCACCTTGTGGACGGTCCTCAACCGTCGTCGATGTTCTCGAGTCCACTCGGTTGCAGTGCGTGCTTGCTCACTGTCAGGCAAGGGCATGTTCAACTCTCCCAGCTCTCTCCCATTCCGACCAAACATAAGCATGTACGGTGAGTAAACGGTCGTGCTGTGCACCCGGTTATTATAGGCCCAAATCAATTTGGGGAGATACTCCGGCCATCTGGATTTCTGATCCTTTTCCAGTGTCCTCATCATCTGAAGGAGTGTACGATTGAAGCGTTCACATGCCCCATTCCCTTGCGGGTGATACAGTGTAATCCGGGACTTCTCAATACCGTAGAGGTGATATAGTTCATTCATCAGGGCCCCCTGAAAGCAGGCCCCCTGATGCGAATGTATCCGACTTGGACACCCATACACCTGTATAAAACTATGGCAGACGGCCTCCGCTGCTGACTGGGCTGTCTGGTCTCGGGTAGACACTGCCACCGCAAACTTTGTAAAATGATCGATCATAACCAAACAAAAACCATGACCCGAATTGGAGTGCCCCACCTGCACATAATCTATCATCAATAGTTCTAATGGCTAGGATGTTTGGATGGTCTGAATCGGAGCCCTCTGCTTCACAATTTTGTTTAGGTCGCAAGCTCTGCACATCTGACAGGCCTTCTCCACCATCCGTTCGAAATCTGGGCAGTAAACCAGCCTCTGTAGCCACTTATAGGTTTTATCACTACCAAAGTGGGCACCCCTCATGAGCTTCTCGAGCAGCCGCGGGAGCCATGGCAACCGGGATAACGATTTGCAACCGATGCTCCAACTCTGTCCGCGTGTAGACCTTCCGATACAACAGGTCGTGGGCCACTGTCAGTTTGTCCCACTGCCGAAGCAGCTTGTGGCCCTCAGGCATCAGACTTACTCGCTCCTCTGGCTTTGGCCACGTTTTATGCCGGACCCACTGTTTTACCCTCCAGATATCTTCACACTCATTCTGGGCCCGCACCCAATCTGCATGGGTCCTTCCTAACAGTACAGGTGGCCCTTGCGCCACCCCACTTGAGTGTGCCACCGCCGCAAAGGATGGTAGGCGACCCAGGTCAGGAGTCTGAGTCCTCCAGGTCATCGTCAACATCTCCATCCGGGGAGCCCACAGGTACTCTTGGCAATGCATCAGCGTTAGCATTCTCTTTTCCATACCTGTACTTGATCCGGTAGTTGAACTTCGCCAGTCGAGCTATCCACCGCTGTTCTAAAGCTCCCAACTTCGCATTATTCAGGTGTGCCAAAGGGTTATTATCTGTCAGCACCAACCCCTCCATCTCAGTCAGGTATTCGGCGAAGCGTTCCATCATTGCCCATACCAAGGCCAACAGCTCTAACTGGGTTTCTCTCGGACCCTCGGAGGGAGCGACTCCCATACGCAATAACCCACTCCCGACCATCCTGCATCTGCGCTAGCATGGCCCCCAAGCCATGCAGGCTCCCATCCGTGTACAACAGAAACAGGGTATCGAACCGAGCATAAGCTAAGATTGGGACTTTTGTCAGAGCATCCATCACTTCATCTAGTGCTTTCTCCTGCCTCTCCCCCCATGAAATTGGACGGTTTTTAGGGCCGTTATCTGTCCCCCGAAGCAATTAATTCAAGGGCCCCACAATATGTGCAAACTTGGGGATAAATCGACGGTAGTACCCCGCCAGCCCCAAAAATGCCTGGAGTTCTCGTAGGGTCTTCGGTCGTGGCCACTTCTGAACCGCTTTCACTTTTCCGGGAGAGGGTTGCATCCTTTCTGGGGTCACCACATGGCCCAGATACTCAATGCTTCGACGAAAGAGTTGACACTTTTTCGGTTTTATCTTCAACCCATGGTCCCTTAAGCGTTGGAGGACCTGCCGCAGCCGGGCCAGATGTTCTTCAAAGGACTTCCCGAAGACCACCACATCATCAAGATATATCAACACAGATTCAAAGTTAAGGTATCCCAGACAGTGCTCCATTAACCGTTGGAATGTACCCGGAGCGTTGGTTAGTCCGAATTGAATTCATACAACCCCATCGGGAGGATGAACGCTGTTTTCGCCTTATCTTTCTTCGCCATAGGCACCTGCCAGTATCCGCTGGCCAAGTCAAGGGTGGAGAAGAACTGGGCTCTCCCCAGTGCAGACAATGTCTCTTCGATCCTCGGGAGGGGGTAAGCGTCCCGTACCGTATTTGCGTTCAGCTTCCGATAATCAACGCAGAACCGGAGAGTCCCATCTTTTTTTCGGACCAGTACCACTGGTGCCACCCATGGACTTTGGCTTTCCTGAATAACCCTGTTATCCAGCATACTTGCCAACATAGTTTTCACCTCTTGATAGACCTTGGGAGGGATCTGCCAGTATCGCTCTCGGATCGGCGGGGAGTCCCCTGTGGGGGTTTTATGTTCTATCGCTGTCGCACACCCAAAATCCGCCTCATGGCGGGAGAAGGCATCTTGGTACTCCCACAGAAGGGTCTCTACCTTCCCTCGCTGCTCGGGAGTCAAGGTTCCCTGATCCATACCCATGAGCTCCATAATCTTCCGGTGTCACAGCCAGACAGCTGAGAAGCGCTCACAGGAGCTTCTCAGATCCTCCTCCTTGATTTTCTTTGTTTTGGTTTAGTTTCTCATCTCGTTAGTCTATCTCAGCTGTAATGCAGTTGGACTGATTGCTACCCTTTAAGTTCCTCCCCATAATGCAGTAGTGTGTGGCTGATACAACTTCCTGGAGTGTGTGTGCATGCTGTTCCCAGTTCCCAGTTCCCAGTCCTTAGTCGTCAGTCGTCTGCAAGATAAGTGCTGTTTATGTATTTATGATTTGGTCTTTTCTGGATCCAGGTGACCCTGACTCCCTCCGTGTCAGTGTAGGGAGCCGGTGGTCGTGTCCCTTCACTATTGTAGGGTCTTCAGGTAATAGATAGCCGAGGAACGTGGATATGCGGCCATCCACCTTTGGGGTGTTCGCATAGGCTGAGCAGTGAGGGAGAGCGGCAGGTCTATTGCAGGGGTCTCCCTTTGTTCCTTAGTTGTGGTTCCAGAGAGACATTGTTTATATGGTATTGTCTTGTTTCCTGTACACTATCCGTGACATTATCAGCCGCCAAAACCGTCTCAAGCATGGATCCGGTTTCACTTTTGGCTGAACGCCTCCAGGGTCTTTCATTGGAGGTAGCTGATCTCCGTAGGATTTTTTCTCAGTTTCAAGTGACCGGTTCAGCTTGCGTTCATGGAGTTTGTGCTGAGCCCAAGATCTTGCTCCCGGATACGTTCTCTGGGGGTAGTGAGAATTTTGTGCGTTTTAAAGAGGCTTGCAAACTCCATTTTCGCCTTCTTCCCCATTCTTCTGGTGATGAAGAACGGAGGGTGGGGATCATTGTATCGCTGCTCAGGGGTAACGCTCAGTCTTGGGCCTTTTCGCTACCGGAGGGGGCACGCCCCTCCGCTCAGTGGATGAATTCATTTTAGCCCTGGGTCAGATATATGATGATCCGGATCGTATTGCTCTGGCTGAGTCTAGACTACGTCTGTTATGCCAGGGTAAACAATCCGCAGAGATATACTGCTCAGAATTTCGGAGATGGGCAGCTGATACTGGTTGGAATGATGCTGCACTCCGAAGTCAATTTTGCCATGGTCTTTCAGAGGGATTGAAAGATGCATTTTCCTTTCATGAGAGGCCTATCTCCTTGGACTCTGCTATGTCTCAGGCCGTTCGTATTGACAGGCGTCTTAGAGAGAGACGAGAGAGCTCTCCTTCCTGTCCTACTCAGTTCCAGAACAGTGCAGCGGTCTCATTCTGTGCGCAGGAGTCTCAGTCGCTGTCAGCCCCTTCTGAGCAGGAGCCCATGCAGCTGGGGTTGATTGCCCCTGACAATAGAAGATTCAGCCCGCATGGGAGGGTTTGTTTTTGTTGTGGAGGTATAAATCATTTGGCAAATGTTTGTCCCTCTAGGAGATTCAGGCAGTTTTCTGGGAGTAATAAAGAGACAAAAAGAAAAAATCTTTTAAAAATGTTCCGTCTGTTACTATTGGCAGGGTTGAGGCGGAAATTGAAGGTTTTCCGTTTGCTTGTAGTTCCCGTTTTGTCCTGCCTGCTAGGGTGGCGCTAGAGAGCAAGAGCATTTTTTGTGAGATTTTTGTGGATAGTGGAGCAGCTGTCAACCTCATTGATAATCAATTTGCAATAACTCATGGTTTCCAGGTATGCACTTTGGGAAAGGATATTCCTGTTTTTGCTATTGATTCAGCTCCACTTTCTCAGAAATCATTAAAGGGCATAGTTCACAATATCCGTTTAATTGTGAGTGATGCTCATGTTGAGGATGTGTCATGTTTCGTCCTTAGCGGTTTGCCTACTCCTCTAGTGTTGGGGCTACCCTGGCTCACTAAACATAACCCCACCATTGATTGGCAAGCGAGGCAAATAAATGGTTGGAGTAACTTTTGCAGAGAGAATTGCCTCATAACATCTGTTTCTGAGGTTTCTACTAAGACTGTACCACCTTTCCTCTCTGAATTTTTGGATGTCTTCTCTGAGAGTGGAGTTCAGGGTTTACCTCCGCACAGGGAGTATGATTGCCCTATTAGGCCTCATGCACACGACAGTATTTTTTCACGGTCCGCAAAACGGGGTTCCGTTGGTCCGTGATCCGTGACCGTTTTTTCATCCGTGGGTCTTCCTTGATTTTTGGAGGATCCACGGACATGAAAAGTAAAAAAAAAATAAGTTAAGTTTGCATTGAAAATGATAGGAAAAACGGACACGGATCACGGACACGGATCACGGACGCGGATGACTATCTTGTGTGCATCCGTGATTTTTCACAGACCCATTGACTTGAATGGGGCCGCGAACCGTTAGCCGTGAAAAAAATAGGACAGGTTATATTTTTTTCACGGCAGGAAACACGGGTCACGGGCGCGGGTGACAAAACGGGTGCAGCAGCCGAGTTTTCAACGGACCCATTGAAAGTCAATGGGACCGCAGAAAATCACGTCAAACGGAACAACGGCCACGGGTGCACACAAAGGTCGTGTGCATGAGGCCTTAATCTCATCCCAGGCGCCAAGCTGCCTAAATCTCGTTTATACAATCTCTCCCAACCTGAGAGGGTTGCTATGCGGGCTTATATCTCTGAGAGTCTGAGAAAAGGACACATACGACCCTCGAAGTCACCTGTTGCCGCTGGTTTTTTCTTTGTTAAGAAAAAAGATGGTTCTTTAAGACCTTGTCTGGATTTCAGGGAGCTGAACAGTATCACTATTCGTGATCCTTATCCGCTTCCTCTGATCCCGGACCTGTTTAACCAGGTTGTTGGGGCTAAAGTCTTTTCCAAATTAGACCTAAGAGGGGCATACAACCTGGTTAGGGTCAGAGAAGGAGACGAATGGAAGACGGCTTTCAATACCCCTGAGGGCCATTTTGAGAATTTGGTTATGCCTTTTGGTTTGATGAATGCCCCAGCCGTTTTTCAGCATTTCGTCAACAGCATTTTTTATCATTTAATGGGAAAATTTGTATTAGTGTATTTGGATGACATTTTGATTTTTTCTCCTGATTTCAAGACTCATAAGGAACACTTACGTCAGGTCTTGCTCATCCTGCGGGAGAATAAATTATACGCGAAACTGGAAAAATGTGTGTTTGCGGTTCCAGAAATCCAATTTCTGGGGTTTCTTGTCTCCGCTTCTGGTTTTCGCATGGACCCCGAGAAGGTCCGCGCTGTGCTTGAGTGGGAGCTTCCTGAGAATCAGAAGGCGCTGATGCGTTTTTTGGGCTTTGCCAATTATTACAGGAAATTTATTTTGAATTATTCCTCTGTTGTTAAACCACTCACTGATATGACCAGAAAGGGGGTAGATTTTTCTTCCTGGTCGGTAGAGGCGCGTACGGCCTTTTCTAATATCAAGGAGAGTTTTGCTTCCGCTCCCATCCTAGTACAACCTGATATTTCGTTACCCTTCATAGTTGAGGTTGATGCTTCTGAGGTAGGGGTGGGTGCGGTCTTGTCTCAGGGTTCCTCTCCTGCCAAATGGAAACCGTGTGCCTTTTTCTCAAAGAAACTCTCCTCCGCAGAGAGAAATTATGATGTGGGAGATAGGGAATTGTTGGCCATCAAGTTGGCTTTTGAGGAATGGCGCCATTGGCTAGAGGGAGCCAGACACCCTATTACCGTGTTTACTGACCATAAAAATCTGGCCTACTTGGAGTCAGCCAAGCGTCTGAACCCGAGACAGGCCAGATGGTCTTTGTTCTTTTCAAGGTTTAATTTTGTTGTTACGTTCCGCCCTGGGGTTAAGAATGTGAAGGCAGATGCCCTATCACGTTGTTTTCCGGGAGGTGGGAATTTTGAAGACCCGGGTCCCATTTTGGCTGAAGGTGTGGTGGTCTCTGCTCTTTTTCCTGAATTGGAGGCAGAGGTGCAGGCAGCCCAGTCAGAAGCTCCTGATCTTTGTCCTCCTGGGAGGTTGTTTGTGCCTCTCGCTTTGAGACACAAGATTTTTAAAGAACACCACGACACGGTCCTTGCTGGGCACCCGGGGGCAAGAGCCACACTGGATCTCATCGCCCGGAGATTCTGGTGGCCTGCGCTTCGTAAGTCGGTTGAGGGTTTTGTGGCAGCTTGCGAGACTTGCGCTCGTGCCAAGGTCCCTCATTCACGGCCATCAGGTCCTCTCCTTCCTTTGCCCATTCCTTCCCGTCCTTGGACACATCTGTCCATGGACTTCATAACGGACTTGCCTCGTTCCTCTGGGAAGTCTGTGATTCTGGTGGTGGTGGACCGTTTTAGCAAAATGGTGCATTTTATCCCTTTTCCTGGTTTGCCCAATGCTAAGACGCTGGCGCAGGCATTTATTGACCACATTGTCAAATTGCATGGGATTCCTTCAGACATAGTCTCTGATAGGGGCACGCAGTTTGTTTCCAGATTCTGGAAGGCTTTCTGTTCTCGCTTGGGGGTTCGGTTCTCATTCTCTTCTGCTTTCCATCCGCAGTCGAATGGCCAGACATAGCGCGTCAATCAGAATCTGGAGACATATCTGCGCTGTTTTGTGGCGGAGAATCAGGAGGATTGGTGTTCTTTTTTGTCCCTTGCTGAGTTTGCTTTAAATAACCATCGTCAGGAGTCCTCTGATAAGTCACCATTTTTTGGTGCATATGGGTTCCATCCGCAGTTTGGGACTTTCTTGGGAGAGGGCTCTTCTGGTTTGCCTGATGAGGACAGATTCTCCTCGTCTTTGTCATCTATTTGGCAAAAGATTCAGGATAATCTAAAGAGCATGAGTGAGAGATATAAGCGTGTGGCGGATAAGAGACGTGTGCCTGGTCCGGACCTGAATGTTGGTGATCTGGTGTGGTTGTCTACCAAGAATATCAAATTGAAGGTTCCCTCCTGGAAGTTGGGTCCTAGGTTTATTGGGCCTTACAAGATCCTGTCTGTCATCAATCCTGTTGCCTACCGTCTTGATCTTCCTCAGACTTGGAAGATCCATAATGTTTTTCATAAGTCCTTATTGAAACCTTATGTTCAACCTATTGTACCCTCGCCTTTGCCTCCTCCTCCGATTATGGTTGATGGAAATCTTGAATTTCAGGTCTCTAGGATTGCGGATTCTCGTCTTGTCCGCGGTTCCCTCCCGTACCTCGTTCATTGGGAGGGTTATGGTCCTGAGGAGAGGATGTGGGTCCCAGTGACGGACATTAAGGCCTCTCGTCTCATCAGGGCTTTCCATAGGTCCCATCCTGAGAAGGTGGGCTCTGAGTGTCCGGAGTCCACTCCTAGAGGGAGGGGTACTGTCACAGCCAGACAGCTGAGAAGCGCTCACAGGAGCTTCTCAGATCCTCCTCCTTGAATTTATTTGTTTTGGTTTAGTTTCTCATCTCGTTAGTCTATCTCAGCTGTCATGCAGTTGGACTGATTGCTACCCTTTAAGTTCCTCCCCATAATGCAGTAGTGTGCGGCTGATACAACTTCCTGGAGTGTGTGTGCATGCTGTTCCCAGTTCCCAGTTCCCAGTCCTCAGTCGTCAGTCGTCTGCAAGATAAGTGCTGTTTATGTATTTATGATTTTGTCTTTTCTGGATCCAGGTGACCCTGACTCCCTCGTGTCAGTGTAGGGAGCCGGTGGTCATGTCCCTTCACTATTGTAGGGTCTTCAGGTAATAGATAGCCGAGGAACGTGGATATGCGGCCATCCACCTTTGGGGTGTTCGCATAGGCTGAGCAGTGAGGGAGAGCGGCAGGTCTATTGCAGGGGTCTCCCTTTGTTCCTTAGTTGTGGATCCAGAGAGACATTGTTTATATGGTATTGTCTTGTTTCCTGTACACTATCCGTGACATCCGGCCATTCCAATCCGCAGTGAGGATTTCTTCTGGGGTCGTCGCCACAGCGTAAGTCCATACTTTTTGCTGACTTGGCTCGAGAGTGAACTCCTCTTTCCGGAGCACTTCCCCGTCCTACACTCTGACTTCGGCTAGCAGGGTCCCAGGTGGCACGGTGATCTCCTCGTCCTGCAGGTTGATGCATCTGACGGGTACTCGACCATCTCTCACGGTTGTCAAGGCTCTAGCTACTAACAGTTTTGCTCTCCCTTCTCCACTGGGAACAGGTTCTACCATGACCTCCAAGCCGTCTAGCTTCCGGTTGGTGCCCACAGCCATCATAACTACACGCTCCTGATGTGGGCCAAACACCATTGTGGCGCACGATGGAACCCTTACAATCCCCACAGACTGGCCTGTAGTCACGCTGTTCTGCAAGCCACAACTCACCATCTGCCGAAGGACTCTCTGTGTCGGTCGATGAGTCGTGGCATGCTGCCAATAGCGAGGGCCCTCCTTAGTAAAAAGCTGGTGGTCTAGCTCCCGCAGGACATTCATCCCTAATGTCACGGTCAACCCTCGCCTGGGGTAATGTGTCACTAGGATCACTCCTTTGGTTCCCATATCTTGGTCAAATTTTTTTATCCTCATCCATACCACCCCCTTCACTACCAAGCTTTCATTGTTGGCCGCGATCAAGCGGATCAGGCTGCCAGCTTCTGGTCTCATTTTGCACCCGAAATGGGCCTCAAAATAGTCATAGGGCATAATCGTACACTCTGACCCAGTATCCACCAGGCAGCGAACCCTCTGCCCCTCAATGTCTGCTTCCAGCCATGGACTCTCGGAGTGCAAATCTTGGTTCCCATGGATAGGGCGTCGTCTCCACCGCAGGCCGCCCTGTCACTGCGGCCGTGGGGAATTTAAAGGAAGCCCCTCTCCTTCGTCTGCCCGGTCCGAGGAGCAGTTTCGGGCATAATGACCCAGCTTCTTGCACTTCCGGCAGCGGACCCGGATCAATTCCCTTTGTTCACGTGGTCGTCCCATAGGAATTTCCTCTCCTGCCTGCCGGGTGGCTGGTATGGCCATGGAAACACTCCTCCTTGTCGAATCTGCCGTCCTCCATCGAGCCATCTCGGCACACAGCGCAGTCACTGCCTCACACAGCTTCTCCTGGACCACCTCTCCAGAGGATTCTTCCCGCACTTTGCCAGTCATTCGCACAGCCGACACAGCCTTGAAGGTTCCCGTAGTCATTCGTAGTTCCCGTGCGATTGCTTCTGTGTAGACTTCCACAAATGGTTTGTCCGGGTTCTGGATTATGTATTCGGACATTTGCTGCCTTAGCTGCTTGTCCCCGATCCCTACCACAAAATGGTCCCTTAAGGGATCGTCTCCACCTCCAGGATCACCCAGAGCCCTAGGGGCTCGACGATTAAGGTTGTTCCCTAACTCCTGCAGGGCCGTCGCATAGTCCTGTAGGTCCTCATCTTACCTTTGGGTCCGGCTAAAGAATTGGGCACGTAGAGTCGTGACCTCTGCCAACCCCCCATGTACCTTTTCGAGATAGGCGACGATTTTATCAAACGTGTCACGCTCCTCCGGGGGCCTAACTATAATGGTCCGTCTAGCCTGCCCCTCTAGTGCGTTAATGGCAACCTCAGAACATATCTCAGGGGCCAGGTTATACATTTTTATGGCTCCCCTAACCCGGTCTACCCAGTCGGATAGCAACATGTTTTTCCCGTCATATTTCGCTAAGTGATTCAACAGAGCACCCGTCGGGAGGTGTCCTATCAGGGCCTGTGGGGGTGCTGCCCTGTGGGTGGCAATGGGCGCCACTGCCTCGCCACCCCCTGAACTTGCTGCTACAACCTGTAGGGCAGGCTGAGCCGCTCCCTCCGCTGCATTCGCCTGCAAGGGTGTCACTGTATCCTGCCGACTACGCCAATTTGTAAGAGGTAGACCCGAGGGAGTCCGTTGGGATACAGAGAACCACACAAGAATGAATGCACGGACAGTGAGCTGTGTGAACCAAAATAATTTTACTGACTTTAGAAGAGAAAACTATATAGAATATAATGTACACCGTGATCCAGCCGGGCCACACGGAGTGAGGTATGCTCTGGTGTACTGAAGTGGTAATACAACCTCTCTGGGTTGTTAGCAACCCAAGATTGTCCACAGTGGGACCCCAGCCGGGAATTCCCTAATTTAGGTATTGTACCTTTAAATATTCATGTTTTGCCTAAATGCCACTAAATATGGCAGGATCTCCTAACCAAACACAGTGAACCGAAGCCACTAGGAATCAACACTAAATTTGGGGTCTGTGTACCTGGGATCTCGGCTGAGGGACACTGGCTCACAGAGGCCAAATACAGAAAAATCCCACACTATCCCCCCAAATGCCAGTAATGCCCACTCCCCCACCTCAGCTAGACTCCCTTGAACTTCCATGTGTCTATTTGTAACTCCAGAGCCGGGATGTGGATCCACTTGCTGTCGCAGTAAAGCTTTAATTGCTGCAGCGGTGCCAAAACTTGTCCTCACCCTGACTGCAGGGAGGGACCTGAGCTCAGGATTTAAGTCCCATTAAAAGTGCGCACTAACCGAGTGTAAAATGCTTCAGGCTGAAATCTCCAGTGCAGGCTTGAATGGCAGCTTGGTTTTCTTGATGATGATCCACCGCTGGCCTCAGGGCAGGCAGGCCTCTGGTCTCCTCAGCTCCTGATTATAAATGAAGACTACAGATCCTCTTTAGCAGGCAGCAGATATTCACCAATCGTCCCTTGCTTTCTGTGGATAAAGCCTTCAATCTCTGGCTGATCACAGGACACTCTCCAACTGCCGACTCTCTGTCCTCCTGCCACTTCCTTTCTCCACCCTCTGTAGCTTTTCCCAGGAAGTTAGGACATGGCAACAAAATAGCAAAATGCACAAAATAAATAAGAAGCTATTTTTTTACAGTCTATTTCAATAAGAAAGCCAATCAGGTGCAGCTATAAGATTACTTTTCTTTTTATATACTAATTGTCAACATCTCGCTCCATTAGTTCTAAGGGGGCTGTCCGACTAATGGCCTCTAGTGGCCAGTCACACAAACTGCATGTTATATCACTATAGCTTATTCAATGTAGTCACAGATGTATCCAATTGGAGTATCATATGTTTCATCTTGGGGGCCCCAGACTGTCACCCCCTCACATCAGCTCCAAACCATTGTAACTACGGGTAATGGGGAATCAATGTTTGATTCCGGAGAGGAAGCCTGAGAAACGGCTATGGCTACCACATCCAAGCAGGGCAGCATGCGTGCAAATTACCTATTAGGTATAATTAGCTGAGGGCCTGCAGGTTAGCTGACCCTTTAAAAGATTTGAGTTGCGGGCCTGCTGGTGAGCTGAGGTGGAACCGACAAACCCAACTTGATTTTGATAGCTGCATTAATCTGCAGGTGACCGTCATACAGTTCTACAGATTTGTTTCCAACTGCATCTTTCTCAACATTCTGTGGCCTCAGTCTTTTTATCACCCTGCTGCTGCTGATGCTGCTTAAAAGGCCTTAAACTGATCACCAGGCCCACAATATAACTATGGTTTTGGAATAGATAAACCCAACTTACTTTTGTGGGCTGCATCAGTGGCGTAGCTAGAAATGACTGGGCCCCACAGCAAATTTTTGAATGGGGCTCCATCCCACAGTAATTTTTTAGCGACCCCTTCCTTTCATGCCGCCCCCATTCCTGTGGCTAGTAAAGATCGCTCTCTCAGACCAGGGCCGGCAGCTTTTACATCCGTTTTATACATTGTCTATACTGTCACTGTATATAATTTCATTGTATTATACTGTTGAGGGGGCTTTGACAAAATCCTTTAGTCCTCCTCTTGGATGGGCCCCTTCTGGGTCAGAGCCCCAAAGCTGAATCTTCCCCTGCTTCCCCTATAGCTACTCCCCTGGTCTGCATTAATCTGCAGGTGACCGTCATACAGCTCCACAGATTTGTTTCCATCTGCATATTTCTAAACAATCTGTGGCCTTAGTCTTTTATCCAGACTCAGTCATTGTCCCACTATGTGGCCTCCTCATGCTGCCATCTCCACAGTCACCTTGCCACTAATTTTTATCACCATGCTGCTGCTGATGCTGCTTAAAAGGCCTTAAACTGATCACCAGGCTCACAATCTAATTAAGGTTTTACGCACAAAAGCAAAGTAAAAAAAAAAATTTGATTTTTATAGGACAAATTGTTTGAAAACACTCTTTCCTGTATATGTACTTGTATATAAAGTGCAAGTGCTGCCAAAAATTACAAGGAAGAGACACGCTGATACAATCTGCATATCAAATAAAGGATGGCCTCATTCACATTGAGTTGCGGGCCTGCAAGTGAGCTGACCCTGTAAAAGATTTTAGGTTTGGGCCTGCAGGTGAGCTGACCCTATAAAAGATTTGAGTTGCGGACCTGCAGGTGAGCTGACCCTGTAAAAGATTTTAGGTTTGGGCCTGCAGGTGAGCTGACCCTCTAAAAAATTATATGTGAGGGCCTGCTGGTGAGCGGACCGTTTACAAAATTATATGTGAGGGCCAGCTGGTGAGCGGAACCTCTAAAAAATTATATGTGAGGGCCTGCTGGTGAGCGGACCCTCTAAAAAATAATATTCGAAGGCCATATATGCGAGGGCATTATATGTGACGAATAAGCAATGAATGTTGATATGGAGGAAAAGGAGGAGGAGGATGAGAAAAGGTTGTACCATAAACCCTTGTTTGTGGTGGAAGGGGTGCATACAGTCTATTAACTACATTAAAAACTAGACATGAAAAGTGCCTTTATGTTCATCAGCATTCCTATGGTGGAGTCGAGAAGTCATGGTCAATCCAGGCCTTGTTCATTTTTATATGAGTCATATGCATTTTCAATTGACAGGCAGATACACTTATCTGTTATAATGCCACCAGCAGCACAAATTTTGGATTGTTAGGTGATTTATGCCCTTTATGGATTAAAATCCAACTCTGCGTCAACTACATAATTTTCCATGGGAGTTTTGCCATGGATCCCCCTCCAGCATGCCACAGTTCAGGTGTTAGTCCCCTTGAAGCAACTTTTCCATCACTACTGTGGCTAGAAAGAGTCCCTGTGTGTTTTAAAATTTGCCTGCCTATTGAAGTCTATGTCGGTTCGCCCGGTTCGCCCGTTCGCGAACATTTGCAGAAATTTGCGTTCGGCGTTCGCGAACGGAAAATTTTATGTTCGCGACATCACTACCTAGCAATCCTTCTTTATTGCCAGCTTTTTAGCTTTGAATAGCTTTTTGTTTTTCAATTTTTGCATGGCACACACAGCTTTTTTATCAGTTTTCTCTTCTTTGGGGTGCTCTCTTCACTACTCATTAGTCTTCCTCTTTTTTGGTACCTTTTCTTTAGGCTGGCCTTGGTGGAGCATACCTTGTTACGGTCCTTGCAAGTAAAAGTATGTCCCTCTGGTTCAGTTTTGATATGAAGATTACTCTCTGACACCAATGGCATCTCCTTTGTGGTCTCTACATTTTCCTCATGGCTGCCACCGTGGTTAGAGATAGCTGAAGACTTATGAACTTTACAATGAAGAGCAAGGCTAGCCTTAGTCAAGCAGACTTTGCCACAATCCTTGCACTGGTAAGGCGGCTCTCCCAACTATCTATCTTAAGATGTGCACAGAGTCTTGACTTACTGGGAACACTTAGTCACAGTCTTTACAGGAGAATGAGCATTCCTTGTTGTGGAGACATTCGTGTATCACTAGCCTTTCCTTCTGCTCAAAGCTTTTATTACATATTGAACACTGATACAGTTTTAACATCATGAACTGAAGGTTCCTGTGTGTTTACCAATGAAGGATCAGGCTGTCTAAATCTGCAAGGACAATCAGGGCAAGCAAAGGGTCGAGCACCAGTTTGCACACGTCTATGAACACCAAGGTTGTTCCTTTTAGGAAAGGTTTTAATGCACTCTGGGCAACGAAAAGAAGGACCTACAGCGTAATTGCCAATGTGAATACTCAAATAATGCTCCTCAGAGGGGGGACACATGTAAATGGTTGGTCACCTACATGACTTTGCTGGTGACTGAGCAGAAGGTCAAAGCTCGGGAAGATTTCATTGCATTCCAAACACTGGTTTTCGTGCTCATGTTTAACAGATACTTGAGTTTTGGATGGATCTCCAATATATGGGGACATCGGTTGCTCCTCAACTTTTATAATGTTTTTGTCTCTGTACATACACTTCCTGTTGATTTTTTGTATTCCAATATGAAATTAATGGCCGGCTTTAGTATAAAACTGAAAAAACAAAGATCTTGTGGAAATTACTTACAAAGTGAGAAAACGATCGAATGATATTAAAACAGATGGAGGGAAAATATTAAATACCATAACTGGAACATATTCTGTTGTTGTATAATAAATAGTCAGTTTTATACTAACGCCGGACATTGATTTCATATTCTATTACTGCAGCTAGTTGGTATAGCGGGCTGTGCTATATCCCGGTGGAGCTTCTTTGAACATATTGTGTATATTTGATTTTTTTTAATTCCACCTAATAATTTCTTCTGTGAAAGGTCCAACGCTGAAGAACCTGGGTCACTTTTAGGAGAAGCAGAAAGATGTTTAAGAAAAGTGGCTTTGCCTACAGTACCTGAATATACTGAGGGTTCCGAGCTGTAACCAGACTTCTATTCATTAGGACCCTTCATAGTCTGCTTTTTCTTCGTTCTGGGTTTTTGGGTCAGGCTTTCACAGCCAACATCATATGCATCCATTTGAAGTCTTTTTTGTGCTTTGCAATGGGTAGGATTTTTCTATTTCTCATAGCCTTTGACTGCTTCATTTTCCACCACAGAGAAGCCATGCCCTTCTCCTTGGAGATCTTATCACTTGGAAGAACATCCTCTATGGCACTATCAGGAAGTCCTGTAACTTTAGTGAGCAGTCTACAGACATGGCACTTAGCCCAGCGACCAGCACGCTTCTTTTTCTACAGGCGACAGCCACAAGACTCGCATTGTGTGGCTTTATGACTCAACGGGTGAAGTTTTATGGACCTGTTGCTTTTAAATATTTTGTGGGCACAAATGTGTCTGCTTACCATCTGGAAGGACCATCTGGTGACTTATATCCAATTCAGTAATAGGCTTAGTCTCCTCTTTACAGAATTCATCAGGACTAAGCTCATTCTCACAGCTCATAGAAGACTCTCCTAGCGACAAATTCTGTTGATCAGGCTCAGATTGGGTCTTCTTATTGGTCTTTTTTATTTGTGGTATTCGGCCACTAACTCCTGCATGATGTCCCACTATGAAGCTGTCTTTAGGTAGAGCAACCAGCCGGTCGCCGGTAGGCTTTTGGCAGCTCTTAGATTTCTTGGGCTGTTTTGCTCCACCTGCGCTTCCTCATTAATATAGAGTGGAATGGCTCAGTTCCTCTATTAACACTTCCTGGCTTAGAGTCCTCTTGTAATCTAGTAGAGCTCAGAATCGGGTCATTTTCTGGTTCGTTATTAGATAGGCTCTCTGAAATATTGGAAATATGCGGCTCGGATCCTACAGCCACTGATAAACCCTATAATCAGCGGCGTTGTTCCAGGGGCAGCCCCTTCTTCTGGTCCCCAGCTTGTATCTACACGGCCCTGCGTGCAGGGGCCTCAGTCCTTGAAGAGTCAGCGCTCACTCCTTCCTGCGCTTCTACTGAAGTAATCCTCCTCGAACTGCACCGCGCTATCCCTGCGCTGCTTCTGATCCAAGCCCGAAAAGTCCTTATCTGGGACAAACCTATGAGAGAAGAGGGGTTAACTGCATAGCGGCTGCCACACTAGGCGCTCTCATCACTTGTTCCTCCACCATGGTGCCCACTCATCTCCTCTCACCCCCTCCGCAGGTAATGCCACAGTGCCCGCTGGCTGTTCATCATCCCCCAGGTAACACCACTGTGCCCACTCATTCATCCCCCCAAGGTAACGCCATGGTGCCCACTTGCCCTCTGAGAAGCCGTAGCTGTGGCTGCCGTATACATTATCACATAAAATGAGGTGTACAATAGCTTCAGATGGGGAGGTCACAGGAGGCCATTCATTCATTACTTTATTATGTACAAATACTACGGTATGGAAACTGCAATTCCATGTGCCATCTGCTGTTTACAAACCCAAATTGCACCCTGAATTTTCTCACTATTCTTTTTACGCGTATGCGTTGTAATGAAACAGGATATCGCTCTGCGCTCTACAGTGATCGCTAGCGCTGCTACATCTGTAGATGCAAAAACGATGAATTTTTGTATGTTTTTTATCATTTTAATCATGTATTTTTAGATTTTAAATATTTATTGTAATGCATAAGCAAATTAAGAGGATGTTAGGTATGTGGAATTAGGAGCCGAACCGTATATAAAAAACACATCCTTGATGGGCGGGATATGCACCCCTGATGAAGTGAATGTGAAACCCGGGTTGGGTGATAGACAGGAAACTGGTCAAATTGTGTGATATGCCTGTATTCCTCTCAAGTTTGTGAGTATAATAAAAGCTGGTTTGGGATTAAAACTCATTGCGGTACTTCACTATCTTTGCCTATTTGTTCTTGACCAATATAGGAGAGGCGAATCGATGTGTGGCAATAAAACAGTAATTGGCGTATTGATGAATGTCGGCACAAGCTGAAGTGGTCTGAGTGGAGTTATTGGAGAGCAGTGAGGTTTCAATATTGTGAAGAGTTGAACTAGGTATGAATAGGACCTACCACACCCGTAACCTGCAGCACTCAAAGTAGGATTGACAATTCGGAATTGACATTTGCTTTTAACATCATTCCACTGATTCATGTCCTGGAACAGAGACGTGACGACTACATCTCACGGCCACATGAGCCCTGTGGGGGCTAAACTAGATGAGGAGGAGGACATTCGAGCACAAGCAATGTGTAGAGAAATGGGTGGTTTTTCTACACAGGTGCTAGGACAGGAGGAGCAGGAGCAGCCAGAGGAGCTACAGTGCGATAAGGAAGATGAGGCATAGTACCGAGATACACCGTGGCAGTATGCAGTGGAGATGGAAGTAGGGAGTCCCTCCGAGTCACTTGTGCAAATGGCCTGATGCATGCTCGCTTGCGTAGTGACAGCCGAATTGTCACCATTCGCCAGAGGTATGACTACTGGCTCTTCACCATGTTAGACCCTCGCTACCGGTCCAAACTAGGGGCCTTTTTCACACCCGTTGACAGGGAGGACACACTCAACTACTATCGAGACATCCTTTGTAGTCAGTTGGCCACTGCCTATGTGCTCCATCGCCCATCCTCACTCAGGCCTGCCTGGGGGGCCCTCCGCACTCATATTTCACTGCCATGGCTGCTGGGGGGGGGGGGAGGGGGGCAGGAGCAGTATAAGCTCAATCAGAAGCAATTTAAGTCTAGAGTCTCTGATGAGCAGTTTTCTTCACTCATCTACTGAAGAAACTACTCACCAGCAATATTATTATTCTGATGCTGCCACCAGCCTGATGCCACACCTGATGCCAGGTGCTCCTACTGGCAGCCACCATCTTCAGCTGGTACTGGTATTGCCCCCCACCTCCCCACTATGTCTCTGGGCCACTCTGTGGTCTCCTCATGCTTCTGCCACCTCAACACTATGTCACTGGGCCATTCTGTAGTCTCCTTATGCTGCTGCCACATCACTAATCTGTGGTCTCCTCATGCTGTTGCCACCTCAACACTATGTCACTGGGCCACTCTGTGGTCTCCTCTTGCTGCTGCTTCCTCAACATTATTTCACTGGGCCATTCTGTGGTCTCTTCATGCTGCTGCCACCTCACCACTATGTTACTGGGCCACTCTGTGGTCTCCTCATGCTGCTGCCACATCACTACTCTGCGGTCTCCTCATGCTGCTGCCAGCTCACCACTATGTCATTGGGCCACTCTGTGGTCTCCTCATGCTGCTGCCACTTCATCACTCTGTGGTCTTCTCATGCTGCTGCCAGCTCACCACTGGGCCACTCTGTGGTCTCCTCATGCTGCTGCCACTTGACCAGCTATAAGGCCTGTATGCCCTATTTTGTATCAGAATTGGCTTATGATTTGGTAGCCAAAAGCAGGAGTGTGTACAAAACACAGAAGACATGCATATATTCCGTTCACGTGTCATCTCTGTTCTGGATCTGAATTTTCAGATGCCATGCTGCATTTGTAGAGACTCTGATGTACCCCCAAAAGTGATCATGTCAGAAATTACACCCCAAGGATTTTTTAAAGGGTGTAGTGAGCACCGTGGCCTAACAGGCATTTCATAGAATTTAGAAAATCTTGGCTATTATTGTTTTATAAGAAAGACCTGGTTTTTTATTTTTACAATTGGTAACAGGAGAAAATCACCCCACAATTCGTTACCCATTTTGTCCCATACAGTATGTGGTTATAAATTGGTATATGGGCACACCGTAGGGCTCAGAAGGGAAGGAGAGCCATGTGCATTTAAGGCCTAGTTTAGTAATTTATACAGCATTGACAGACAATTTCAGAGGCTCTGAGGTTAAATTAAATAAAAAAAAAATACCTCTCACATAATTTACCAATGAGTGTAGTGAACGTTTTGACCCCACAGCTGTTTGGCAAAATTAATTCACAGCAGATGGTGCAAAGTGAAAAATTAAAATGTTTCCACATATATGCAATTTCAGTGCCCAATATGTTGTGCCAAGTATATGCCAGTGTGAAAAGCAAGCCCTAATTATTATGCTGTGCTTCCTGGTTTCATAAACACCCTAAATTTGGCCCTCATTTTTTGCCTGGGAGTAGAACAGAGCTCATGAGTAAAAAGAGCACCATTCCCAATTGAAGCCCAATGTGGTAATTTACTGTACACATCCAGTTCTGCCAACTGTAGAGGGTCTGGGGTGAAATAATAAACGGAAGCCCTGAGAAGTAACCCTATTTGGAAACTACACCCTCTAATGTATTCATTAAGGGTGGAGTGAGCATTTTGGCTAGAGATGAACAAAATAAATAAAAAATTGATTTGGCTATTTTGCTGAATTTCACAAAGAAATTTGCTTCGTGACGAATTACTTCGTCATCAAGAGCATTTCTTTGTGAGTAGCAGTTGCAATGACGGAGAATGCGATTGCGCTGCCCCCTGTCATTGAACCCCTCAGATGCCGCATTTATCGCTGATCACGGTATCTGAGATGACCGTTGAGGGCTGCCAGGGCATAATCTGTAAAAAAAATACTCATCTTATGCATTTGATCGCAAAGAGTGCGCCATGGCCATCTTGAATAAAGATCCAGAGTGAAATCTCACGCGGTGGATGATGACATCATTACGCTGGGCGGTGTGGTAACGTCATACACCACTGCTCACGAGATTTTGCGTGGGATTTTCAATCAAGATGGCCACGCTGGACTCTTCACGCGCAAATGGGGGTGAGTATAATTTTTTTTTTCCATTTTAGGGAAAATCGATTAGTTACCGCGAAGCACGAGGAAATACGGCTTCACTGCAAATCAAATTTTCCTTGAAAATTGGAGTAAATTCCACTTTGTGAATTTCAATTTGCTCAACACAAATTTGGGCCCCACAGTTGTTTTGAAGAAATTGAGCAGAGGTCTGTGCGAAATAAGGCTACTTTCACACTAGCGTTCGGGGCTCCGCTTGTGAGCTCCGTTTGAAGGCTCTCACAAGCGGCCCCGAACGGATCCGTACAGCCCCAATGCATTCTGAGTGGATGCGGATCCGCTCAGAATGCATCAGTTTGGCACCGTTTGTCCTGCACTCCGCTCAGCAGGCGGACACCTGAACGCAGCTTGCAGCGTTCGGGTGTCCGCCTGGCCGTGCGGAGGCAAACGGATCCGTCCAGACTTACAATATAAGTCAATGGGGACGGATCCGTTTGAAGTTGACACAGTATGGCTCAATTTTCAAACGGATCCGTCCCCCATTGACTTTCAATGTAAAGTCAAAACGGATCCGTTTGCATTATCATGAACAAAAAAAAAAAAAAATATATATATATATATATTTTTTTTTTTTTTTGTTCATGGTAATGCAAACGGATCCGTTCTGAACGGATCTAAGCGTTTGCATTATAGGTGCGGATCCGTCTGTGCAGATACCAGACGGATCCGCACCTAACGCAGGTGTGAAAGTAGCCTAAAAATGGCAAGTATTCCACAGAATACCAAGTATTCCACAGTGATCAATATGCTGTGCCCACCTCATGCCTTCTGAGACACACAATGCCATTTAAATTATTAGGCATATTCTACTGGATACAGAAATGCTATAAGTGTGGTTGTAAAGTACTGTTTGGGTACGCTGTAAGTTTCAAAAGGAAAGAACACCTTTTGGATCTTGCAGCTTAGATTTTGATGGATTGGTTTACCAGCACCATGTTGCTTTTGAACAGCCTCTGGGTTAGCTGTACAATCATACATTTTTTTTTTTTCTTGATGGACCTGTGTGAGGGCTTATATTTTTGCAGGATGAGTTGTCATTAGAGATGAGCACATTTTTCAAAAATTTGATTCAACGAATTTTCCCAAAGAATTTGCTTTAATCTGAATTAATTTGTCACAAAGCGCATTAAATCAGGTCTATACCAGCCTGCACTTAAACTTTAGGGCGAATGTATCATAGTGTACATGCTAGTCCTTCCTGGTAGCAAAACAGTTACTGTGTCAGAATGACAGGCAGGTCACATACACTGAACAAAAATATAAACGCAACACTTTCGGTTTTGCTCCCATTTTGCATGAGGTGAATTCAAAGATCTGAAACATTTTCTACATACACAAAAGACTGGTGTTGAGCGAGCATGCTCGGCCGAATACCAGTTCAGCTCGAGCATCACTATGCTCGGTACATGGCGGTCCTCGGCCAAGTACCGCATGTGCTCGAGCGCAATGTTTGAGTCTCCTCCCCGCACGTTTCGCGGCTGCCAATAAACGTGCAGGTAAGTACTGCCCTCACTGTAATGCCAGTAGCCATGTTGGATGCTGGCATTACATTGATTGGCTGGCCGGAACACTATATAGCACCCGATGACGCGTGTTCGGCTCATTCTAAGTCAGGGAGAGCTGAGGATAGAAAGGGACAGATAGTGTAGGGAGTGTAATCGAATATTTTAAGTGTACAAGTGTACAAAAACATTTCAGAGACCCAAAAGTCCTTGTAAGGACTATAGTGTGTTACAAGCAGCAATATATTTTTGTAGCTCAACCTGCACTAAATTGTTAGAGAGAGATGTGCATAGGAAGGGACAGACAGTGTAGGGAGTGTAATAGGAAGATTTTTATACAAAAAACTTTTCAGAGACCCAAAAGTCCTTTTAAGGACTATTGTGTGTGACAGTAGCAATATATATTTTAAGCGCATCCTGCGCTAAATACCGTGTAATAGTCCGCTGAGGACAGTTAAAATATCCGAGCCACATCTCCAGTTTAAAGTGTGTGCATCCCTAAAATATCAGTGAAATCCAGGGCAGTTTTTCTGTAGACAGTGTCCGCTGCAGACTGTTAAATTATCCGCGCCACATCTCCTGTTTAACGTGTGCGCATTCCTAAAATATCAGTGACATCCAGTGCAGTTTTTCCGTAGATGGTGTCCCCTGTGGACAGTTAAATTATCCGCGCCACATCTCCTGTTTAAAGTGTGTGCATCCCTAAAATATCAGTGACATTTAGTGCAGTTTTTATGTAGACGGTGTCCGCTGCGGACTGTTAAATTATCCCCGCCACATCTCCTGTGTAAAGTGTGAGCATCCCTAAAATATCAGTGACATCCAGAACACTTTTTCCGTCGACGGTGTCCCCTGCGGACAATTAAATTATCCGCGCCACATCTCCTGTGCAAATTGTGCGCATCCCTAAAATATCAGTGACATCCAGTGTACTTTTTCCGTAGACGGTGTCCCCTGCGGACAGTTAAATTATCCGTGCCACATCTCCTGTGTAAAGTGTGTGCATCCCTAAAATATCAGTGACATCCAGAGCACTATTTCCGTAGACGGTGTCCGCTTCTGACAGTGACCTGACCAGGCCCACATCTGCTGTGTAACGTGTATGCTTATAAAATTGTTCTATGACATTGTTTTGTTTGAGTAGTCTCCAAGGCATTGCTCCCTGTTAGCCAGAATCCTACTCCACACTGATGAGGGGCAACACCCCGAAACAGCTGTCTGTGGATGGATAACTGGTTTAGGTCTTCCCCGTCACATCCTTAAAGCTTGTAAAAGAGCGGGATCTTGACATAGGGGCCACTCATTATGGTGGATTTTGTGATTTCTGTAATGGGGACACCCCTTCGCATGGGGACACTTCCTTTGAGAGATATTTGTCTTTCACTGGGGCTCCACAGTTATTTTGTCAAAAAAAATTCAGTGACATTAAATTACATTTTTCAAAAGATGGTGTCCGATTCTGACAGTGACCTGACCAGGCGCACATCTGCTGTGTAACGTGTGTGCTTATAAAAATGTTCTATGACATTAAATAAAAATTTTCAATAGTACGCTGCGGACAGTTAAATTATCCACGCCACATCTCCTGTTTAAAGTGTGCGCATCCCTAAAATATCTGACATCCAGTGTCCTTTTTCCATAGACGGTGTCCGCTGCGGACAGTGACATTAGCTGCACTACATCTCCTGTAAAACGTTTGCGTATCTGAAATATCCATGACATTCAGTCTACTTTTATTGCTGCTGGTGGCAGCGACATTACCTGCGCTACATCTCCAGTTTAACATTTGCGCATCCAAAATATCAGCGACATTCATTCAGTGCAATTTTATATTAGCCGATGGTGACAGCGACATTACTTGCACTTTACCTCCTGTATAACGTGTTCATATCCTAAATATCAGTGACATTCATTCAGTTAAATTTTTAATTAGCCGGTGGCGGCAGCGACACTACAAGCACTTTTGGCCAGGGACGCTACATTTCCCTGACGGCAAACTGGGTGAACGTTGTGGAGGCCGGGAGCGAGTCGTACCCTGGGATGGCACAGGTGCTACAGACGCCAAGGATTGTGAGCCCTACTTCCATCAGGGTTTCCGCCACCACCTACGTTAGTGGCTGCAAACCCCCCTTCTCCTCCTCCGCCTCCTCCTCCACTTCCACCTCTGAATTATCATCTTGCAGCACCAGTCAGCCATCGGTCAGTAGCTGGAAGCAGTCTAGCACTGCAGTGAGGAAGTGGCAAACGGCCGTGCTGAAACTTATTTGCTTAGGTGACAAACAGCACACTGCGGCAGAGCTGTGGCAGGGTATAAGGGACCAGACTGACTTGTGGCTCTCGTCCACAAATTTTTTTAAATGGTCAGCTCGGCAGCAGGCCCTCGCCCACAAATTTTTTTAGATGGTCAGCTTGGCAGCAGGCCCTCATCCACACATTTTTTTAAACGGTCAGCTTGGCAGCAGGCCCTCGTCCACAAATTTTTTTAAATGGTCAGCTTGACAGCAGGCCCTCGCACACACAATTTTTTAGATGGTCAGCTCGGCAGCAGGCCCTCACCTACAATCTTTTACAGGGTCAGTTTAACTCCTGATGATGACAGCGAAGTCTTGCCTGTTGGTACTCTGGCACACATGGCTGACTTCATGTTAGGCTGCCTTTCTTGCGACCCACGCGGTATACGCATTTTAGACAACACGGATTACTGGTTGTTCACCCTTTTCGACCCCCGCTACAAAGAAAACTTCTCATCTCTCATTCCTCTGGTGGAGAGGACAAGCAAAACAGTGGTATACCAGAAGGTCCTTGTGGCAAAAATTGCTCCACATTTTATAGGGCTGACATCCAAATGGATCGTCATCGACACAGGGACGTGCGATCAGGCAGAAGTTATCTAGAGTCAACAAAGCGGAAGCAGGCCCTTGCCTATAATGTTTGCGATGGTCAACTCACCTGCAGGCCCTCGCATATCTGTGACATATAGTGTATTTTTTGCATAGATGCTGCGAACAGTGACATTACCTGTGGTACCTCTCCTGTATAACGTTTCCTCATCCTAAATTGCAGTGACATCATTGGAGGAACCAGGTGAGTATGTAGAGTTTGTTAGTTTTTTCCTGTGAAAGGGCATGTACCTGGGCATAATACTGTGAGGGGGCACATGACTGGGCATATGACTGTGAGGGGGCATATATCTGGACATATTACTGTGAGGGGGCATATATCTGGGCATTTTACTGTGAAGGGGTCACATAACTGGGCATATTACTGTAATGGGGCATATATTTTTGCATAACTACTGTGAGGGGTCACACATCTTGGCATAACTACTGTGAAGAGGCACATATCAGGCCATAACTACGGTGAGGAGGAACATATCTGGGCATCACTACTGCGAGGGAGACATATCTGGGTATCGCTACTGTGTGGGGGCACATATCTGGGAAAAACGACTGTTAGGGGCACCACATATGTGGGCAAAACTACTGTCAGGGGCACATATGTGGGCATTTTTACTGTAAGAGGCACATATGTGGGCATAACTACTGTGAAGGAGCACATATCTGGGCATAATACTGTGGAAGGGGCACATATCTGGGCTTAACTACTGTGAGAGGTCACATATCTGGCCATAAGTACTGTGAGGGGGCACATATCTGGGCATAACTACTGTGGGGTGGCACATATCTAGCATAACTACTGTGAGGGGGCACGTATCTGGCATAACTACTGTGGGTGGCACATATCTGGGCATAATCTGTGAAGGGACCACAATATGTGCATAAATACTGTGTGGTTACATAAAGGGGGGATAATTACTGTATGGGGGCATTTAGGGGACTGGATGGGATTAGGTGTATAGTTATGTTTTGGGAGGAGTTATAGGCGTGGCCTAGTGTGGAAAACAATTTCCAACACTAAGCACTCTCCCCATAGAACTGAATGGGAGCGCGCCACGCTTTCGTAGCCACCGCTCCCATTAATTTCTATGGGACCAACAGAAATAGCCGAGCGCCACAACTTTTGGGGCTCCATTCTCAGTGTAGGTGCGATATGCCCCCATTGTCTGAGATGTGAAAACCCCTTAAAGCTTTGAAAGCTTTGCACACGGTAAAAATAAGACAGCGTGATAAGCTAGTGTGGCAACGCACCAGCTATGAGTTTAATGCTGGCTATATCTGTATATGTTTATTGTTATACAGTTGCAAGAAAAAGCATGTGAACCCTTTGTAATGATATGGATTTCTGCACAAATTGGTCATAAAATGTGATCTGATCTTCATCTAAGTCACAACAATAGATAATCACAGTCTGCTTAAACTAATAACACACAAAGAATTAAATGTTACCATGTTTTTATTGAACACACCATGTAAACATTCACAGTGCAGGTGGAAAAAGTATGTGAACCCCTAGACTGAGGTGTCAGCCAACTGGAGTCCAATCAATGAGATGAGATTGGAGGTGTTAGTTACAGCTGCCCTGCCCTATAAAAAACACACACCAGTTCTAGGTTTGCTTTTCACAAGAAGCATTGTGTGATGTGAATGATGCCTCGCACAAAAGAGCTCTCAGATGACCTACGATTAAGAATTGTTGACTTGCATAAAGCTGGAAAGGGTTATTAAAGTATCTCCAAAAGCCTTGCTGTTCGTCAGTCCACGGTAAGACAAATTGTCTATAAATGGAGAAAGTTCAGCACTGCTGCTTCTCTCCCTACCAGTGGCCGTCCTGTAAAGATGACTGCAAGAGCACAGCGCAGACTGCTCAATGAGGTGAAGAAGAATCCTAGAGTGTCAGCTAAAGACTTACAAAAGTCTCTGGCATATGCCAACATCCCTGTTAGCGAATCTATGATACGTAAAACACTAAACAAGAAGGGATTTCATGGGAGGATACAACAGAGGAAGCGACTGCTGTCCAAAAAAAACATTGCTGCACGTTTACAGTTTGCACAAGAGCACATGGATGTTCCACAGCAGTACTGGCAAAATATTTTGTGGACAGATAAAAACCAAAATTTAGTTGTTTGGAAGAAAAAGAGGCACAGCACACCAACATCAAAACCTCATCCCAACTGTGAAGTATGGTGGTGTGGGCATCATGGTTTGGGGCTGCTTTGCTGCTGCGTCAGGGCCTGGACGGATTGCTATAATCGAAGGAACAATTAATTCCCAAGTTTATCAAGACATTTTGCAGGAGAACTTAAGGCCATCTGTCCACCAACTGAAGCTCAACAGAACATGGGTGTTGCAACAGGACAACGACCCAAAGCATAGAAGTAAATCAACAACAGAATGGCTTAAACAGAAGAAAATACACCTTCTGGAGTGGCCCAGTCAGAGTCCTGACCTCAACCCGATTGAGATGCTGTGGCATGACTTCAAGAAAGCGATTCACACCAGACATCCCAAGAATATTGCTGAACTGAAACAGTTCTGTAAAGAGGAATAGTCAAGAATTACTCCTGACCGTTGTGCACGTCTGATCTGCAACTACAGGAAACGTTTGGTTGAAGTTATTGCTGCCAATGGAGATTCAACCAGTTATTAAATCCAAGGGTTCACATACTTTTTCCACCTGCACTGTGAATGTTTACATGGTGTGTTCAATAAAAGCATGGTAACATTTAATTCTTTGTGTGTTATTAGTTTAAGCAGACTGTAATTGTCTATTGTCACTTAGATGAAGATGAGATCACATTTTATGACCAATTTGTGCAGAAATCCATATCATTCCAAAGGGTTCACATACTTTTTCTTGCAACTGTATATCCTCTTCATTTGCACTGTTATTACACTATAGCTCCACTGCACTGTTGAAAGAGTTAATGCGCAGCTTGCTAATACTGACAGACTTTATGACTTTCTACTTATGCAAAGTTTTGGAGGGAAAAAAACAGACAAACTGACCTTCTGACTGTCTGGTTTAGCTCTGTTGTTCAAAGACTCATTCACACGACTGTGTGCTTTCTGCGTTTTGCCAAATGGAACATTCCCCTCCATGATAGAAATTTCTATTTTTTTTCGCAAATACGGACAAGAATAGGACGTGGACATAGGACATGAATGGGCCCTTAGTCTGAAGACTTGTTTGTGTCTGGAAAAACTACTTAGTTATTCCCATAGACTTGAATTGAAACTCTATACAAATCTATAACAGACTAAAATTGTAACATTGTTTCTGTTTAGGCTGTGCTTCTCCACCCTTCCCACTAGGAGGTTCTAGTTCATATACTTAGCTATGGACCATGGGTCACCAACCTTTTGACCAGGGAGCCAGCTGGACAACTGGGCCAGAAGCCCTTTGACCAGGAAGCCAGCCTTCCTCAGCACAAAATCTTCTTCTGCCAGGGAGGAGACTGGAGAAGCCAGCTCAGAGCCTTGCCTGTATTGTTTTGCACTTGAGTTTCTCCAGTAAAGAAGTGCACTGGTTTATGGCAAACCCTGACTCTCTGGATTTATTTCCCATTGGGGTGCACCATGCCTTACTATCTCTTCTGGAGAGCAGCAATGAAGACCCAACATATCGACCACCCCAAACCTAGCCACTGCACTTGCAACATAGAAGTTTAAGTTGAAAATAGAGAACAATTACATAATACCCCTGCTCTTAAAGCTTCAGTCCATGGATTCGGATGGACAAAAATTGCTGCACGCAATGGTTTTCATCGCACTGAATCCCTGCATTTATTCTGAGGATTGTACGGATCCTATTATAGTCAATGATGCCTGTGGGCATGCAGCACTTTTGGGCTATGCCAGATCTGGAATACTCCGATAGGCTGTTCTCTGCCAGAACAGCCTGGTGGATTCCTGTGCAGCAAGTGTGAGAGTAGCCTATGATACCAAATGCAGAAGAAGGGAAAAACTGAAAAGACAACACAATCTGGGATTTCAGATTTTTTGTAGAGCGAAAGGAAGATTTGCCTTAGGTCCTATAGGTTATAGTACATCTCCACTATCTAATTAGCAGTACATATAGGGTACAAATGTCAGAGGTACCCCCACCTGAAGTCTCACATGATGGATGTCACGGCCTGATTTCCTATAATGCACCAGAGTCTGCTCCTACTAAACACAAACAAAACAATAGCTGACCTTAGGGAGACCAGCTACAGAAAACACTGTGGAGCCTCATATAAGAGTCTCGACACAGCAGTCCAAAGTGCAAAGCTCCCTTGGAAACAGTAATATGCAAATTACCGTGGAGCCCCAGTTATGGGTCTTCAACACAGTGAAGGATATCTGGCTTTCACTGTGTTGAAGACCCATAACTGGGGCTCCACGGTTATTTTGCATATTACTGTTTCCCAGTGAGCTTTGCACTTTGGATTGCTGTGTCGAGACTCTTAAATGAGGCTCCACAGTGTTTTCTGTAGCTGGTCTCCCTAAGGTCAGCTATTGTTTTGTTTGAGAAGTCTCCAACGCATTGCTCCCGGTTAGCCAGAATCCTACTCCACACTGATGAGGGGCAACACCCTGAAACAGCTGTCTGTGGATGGATAATTGGCGTAGGTCTTCCCCGTCACATCCTTAAAGCTTGTAAAAGAGCGGGATCTTGACATAGGGGACACTTAATATGGTGGATTTGGTTATCTCTGTAATGGGGACACCCCTTTGCTCGGTTTTCCTTCCTACTAGACACAGACAAGGCACCAGAGTTGGTTCATACTGTATTATAGTGATCAGACATAGACAATGCACCAAAGTCTGTGCCTCCTGTATTATAGCTGCAGTAGCTAGGTTTGGGGTGGCCCCAATGTTACCCTGGTTCCCCAAGACACTGTGTAGGTGTCACCACATGTTGTTGCTCTCCGTGGGGATGGTAAAGAGCGGTGCATCCCAGTGGGAATTAAGTCCAGGGAGTCAGGGTCTGCATTTAACCAGTGTGCTTCTTTCCTGGAGGAACTCAAGCTCAAAACAATACAGGCAAGGCATTGGGCTGGCTTCTAGCTGACCCTCTCTCTCTCAGAAGGCTGGTACCCTAAACAAAGGCTGGAGGCTGAAAGTTTTTAGCTCAGCAGTCCGGATGACTCCTTGGACACAGGGCTAGTGAACCATGGTCTGTGGCTCAGCATCCCCATCTCAGCGTCTTCTTCGGGACACTCATACTGTCTGGTATGTCTCTTCTAAGCACTCATCCCTAACTGCAGAACACAGGGGGTCTAACTGCTCTCCTTTATATACAGTTTCTAGCTGAACTAGAACCTTCTAGTAATGGGGGGAGGGGGGGTGGAGAAACACATCCCAAACACATACAATGTTACATGTATTTTCTCTCATAGACTACCATTAGAACTTCAATAATACTCAATGGGAATGACAAAGCAGTTTTTCCAGTCAAAAACAAGTCTTCATACAAAAAACATTGCTAAACCAGGCATATAAAATGTCAGTCTCTCTGGTTTTGGTGGTAAACAAGTGTAGCTTTTTCCCTCAACATACTTATCGTTAACCCTTCTGGTAACTGTGGACAATTATTAGCTGGAAAGTCCCAAAAGTCTCTCAGTTTTCATTAACCCTTTCCACAGTGCCATACAATTAAAGTGCAACTGAACAAGATGTATATTATAACATACATATAAAATGCAGTTATAGAGTATTAAACAGCATGTCAGTGCAAGTTAACCCTTTGTAAGGAGTCGATGACTTTGCATAGGGAAAATAGGGGCAAATGTCCACAAATGTCTCGATTTCAAAATACCCCTGCTCCATGGCACAACATAGAAACCAGACACAGAAAATGCACCAGTCTTTTACTTCTGTATTATAATGACCAGATCCAGTCAATACAGCAGATTCTACTCCTCCTGTATTATGCCTCATTCACATGTCAGTGTTTTGATCAGTGATTTCCATCAGTGATTTTGAGCCAAAACCTGCCAGTCTAAACACAGAACAGGTGCAGATCTTTCCCTTATAACTAATGTCTGTGTAGCTCCTCTCCTGGTTTTGGCTCACACTGATGGAAATCACTGACCAAAACACTAACGTGTGAATGAGGCTTTATAGTGACGAGAAACAGACAATGCACCAGAGTCTGTTTCTACTGTATTATAGAAACCAGACACTGACAATACATCAGGGTCTGCGCCTCCTGTATTATAGCGACCAGATGCAGACAATACACCAAAGCCTGCTCCTCCTCTATTAGGGTAACTGCACACAGTGGTGATTTGTATCCGCATGAAATTTGCACCAAAACCATATTTTAAAAAACATAAATCAACATTATTTATTGCAGTTTTGGTGTGCTTTTATACAGATTTTGGTACAGATGTTCTGTTTGTTAACAACCACATAAAAGTCTTTGGGGGGGATGGAAGGGACCACTATGCAGAAGTTGCAGAATTGCACAAACAATTGACATGCTGCGGATTTTAAAATCTAAATTAGGGTTAGTAGAAAAACACCTAGTTCCAGCAATTATTATAACCCTTAGAATTAATAAGCTTTAATTAAATATCCTTAAATTAAGACACACGGAACAAAAATCACTGAGATAATCTCAGATAGATCTACCGCAGGCAGCCATACCCATATACCCTGAAGGGTGGGGAGAACTGTCCCTATATTCTCACCCTAGTCTAGTGCTCAGCCCAGGGACGACCCCTGATGGTGGGGACTCCCTGTCCTTGAACCTAGACTCACAAAGTCCTAAATCGACCCTAATAATGAGGTGGAGGGTAGAGGGTAGAGTAGGTGCCTGCCAGTAAAAAATAAGAAAATAAGAAAGACACTGTACATATACACTCCCCTATAAACATAGGGTAAATTGATGGACTCTGTATACAGCCCTAGTGTTGTATTGTAACAGTCAACAAGGTACACAGTGCATCAAGGTATATGAATCACCCTAAACATAGAAAGACATATAGAAAACTCCAACGCGTTTCCCCCACTATGTGGGATCATCAGGGGGTAGGTAAGATCAATAGCTGATATCATAGATATCGGATACCCATACTATGAAGTGATATCCGTAATTTGGGTGAGGACCACCAATATTGATAAATCAGTGTCCGTTATGTATTCATCTTGATTGTAAGGGGGCCATCAAATGATAACGGGAGGAGATCAATCTCAATTGGACTGTGCACCGACCATAACATAGGGAAGTGATTGTTCCATACGGTCACATTTCCATAGAGGCATCTGTGGGGGAGAAATAAATATAATGGTATCGAACACACCAGGTTCCGAAATATCTCCTCCACCAGTAGCCACCAAAGTCAGAAACCGAAACTCACAGTCTCCACAGATATAAGAGAATGTCCAATGAGTTGCACGATGGCATCCACAAATATAGATATCCTAAGTCATAAGAGATGCTCAATATGACCAAGGGACATAAGAATGATAAAAACTTCCTGGGGAGAATATGTCCCTACTTACAGTTAGTCGTCCATCTATGGGATAAAGCATGCCGGCTCCTCCAAAGGTCCGCTACCACATATGCCCCAGGTCCCCTTTAAATATACTCCTGCCGGTCAGGATTCCCACCCATAGATGCTGCGTCCGTGTCGCAGCCCAGATTGCCACCAGCGCTGAGGACAAGATGGCCACCGCACTCCAGACCGCTCCCGCGGAAGCAGCTGCCACCCCTGTCAAAGCACTGGAGGAGACGACTGCATCAACCACCTTACCGCCTGTACCAGTGACTGACGCCCCGGCCCAGAAGCAAGCCGCGACTCCTGCAGAGTGGACTACAGCTTCAGAGACAGCCGCAATGACATCACCTACCACGGAGCCCCCTGCGCACCAGCAGGAGGCATCGGAACAGGCCACCCGGCCGCAACATCAGGTAGAAGCAGCCCCGGTCCCTAAGGCCCTGGTCCAGCCAGTATCTGCCCCTGCACCGCGCCCGGTGGGTCCCGCCATTGCTAGCAGGCCCGAACAGCCTGCTTGCTGGTGCGGCGGAGACGGCCGGAGTTTCCACTCTGCTGCCCAGAAAAGACATCCTGGAAATAACAGTGCATGCCCAGACGGCCTGGGAATACAAGTCGGCCATAGAGGAATCGGTCAAGCAAGTTCTAGATGACCCCCGGTCCGGTGACCCAAAGCTTACAAGGCGCACTGGGACCGTACTCTGGTTCTCAGTGGAGAGAGGAGTTGTATTCCTGCAAGACAGTTACAGTGGGGCCGAGATATTTGTGGGCCGCCATTCCGTTAAGCGCCACTATTTGACGCAGGCCCGCCACAACCTGTATGCAGGGGATCAAGTGGAGTATACCCCCATGCGCTCCATCCAAGGCCCGTTTGCAGCCGGTGTGACCCTGCTGGCCAAACCTTTGTCCCCTGCAGTTACCCCAGAGACCTGGCAGGAAGATCCAGGCTCTGCGGTGAGAGTACGCTGCCTACAAGAGACCCCAGACGGCAGGATGAGGTTTAAGGAACAGCCCCAGCCAGAACTTGAACCCCTCATCCCTGACCTGGCCGCACCACCAACAACTGCTGCAACCATGAGCTACCAAAAGCAAGAGCGACCCTTAATGCGCTTCAGTAGCTCAAGCAGCGAGGAGGACCTGGATGTCCTTCTCTAAATGCCTTCCTTTTCAAAAATAAAGGACTAATGGGAGCCACGTCATGGACTGTTCCTGACGGGTGAGGAGCCGTTGGCAGTGTTTTAATGTTTTCTTTTACAGGTTGCCTTATTTCACTCTCATCCTGATGGTCATGTGCAGTAAGGACTCCCCCCATCTTCAATTACATTTAACCCCATCTTCACCCTCAACAACCTTTCACATCCCAGGTTGTGCCAAAGTTTGCACATTGTTTTATCCCCCTTTTTCGGGTTACTTGATAGCCTTATGGAACTATGGTTCTTAATATGCTGCTTTTATGTGTTTTATATGACATTTTATACCGCCTAATGGATTACAATTAACTTTATTATTCCTGTGGATTACAATTGACTTTTGCCCGTTTCCAGAGAATTCTACATCAAGTACTTCAAGTAAAAAGACTCAAGTCATATTTGAGCATATTATTGCACTAGTAAATGCATAACGTATTTGCAATCTTTTTACCAAAATGATTACTGCAACGTTAAAAGCTTGCACCCAAAGAAAAGACTCAAACGTATACCTGAGCTCTTTGTGATCTCTATGTGATATTCTTGCACTGTTTATGGACTATTGTTTACAGGTTATGCAACGTTCAAGTATAATATGCCCATTGTGTGTATTCTTTTCCAGGTGCCGCAATGTGACCTCATGCACTTATTGTGAAATTGCACTTAACTTTTGCACATAGCCAGATATGTAGCAACTTACTTTTGTGTGCCTTGCTTTACAGCTCTTGTTCTCTCCCCCCTTAAACGGACTGCCTATATGGACGCTTAATACTAATGGCCTACACCCGGTGTTATATATCCATAGGTACCAAGTGGTAAGTCCTGCAGGTCTAGTAAATACACGGGTAACGCCGCTGCTTCGGGAATGGTTAAAGGAGTTTTTGACCCCTCCTTTCTCACTTGTTATATGTTCAGGATTGCTCCCATTCTGAGGCGTCTTCCAGGAGTTTCATTGGATTATCATACCCTCCTCCTGTGACTGCCAGAAGTGCATGGAGACGCAAATTCCTCCCCTTCTGTGCCTTTGCCTAAGGTATGGCGCATCAAGCCTGTTACAAAACTGTTATTTACCCTGTTAGTCTGAATGGATGAAGGCCATTTTAACTCACAGACACTGTTTGGACTTTTCTACACGGTGCCACCTCGCCGGTATTTGGTGCACAAAGACATCGGGCAGTAGTTTTAAACTATACAGCAGGAAACACATTATACAGTAATTATTTTTTATATAGCCTGTATATGTTCTGCGGAATCTGCATTAAACTATCTTCCAAACTACTGAACGGATCTGGGTGAATTTTGGATATGTGGTTCATCCAGATCCCCCGGTTCCGAGGATATTATGGGGTTATTGCATGTTTTGGGGTTCCTGTGATATGTTTTATAAAACTGTATTTCTCTGCCTGTGATAATTATATTTGCCATTGTATTCAGTAATCTTATCACAGGCGGAGAGGAGGATTTTGTGTGGGAGTGTCTGTGTTTATTGTACGGATTGATTGGTTGTATTTCAAACCCCTGTGGGCAGTACTATGTTTGTGTATTGTAAATAAAAGAGGCTGTATGCCCCAGGACAGTCAGTCCTAGCTTGACCTTTAAATCGCAGCCTCGCCTCGTTTTGTGGGGGAAAGATTATCCTAGCTGTAAAATAGCTAGTGGGATTGTTCTACATTTACAGGATCCTTCTGGATATCGAGACGAAGCGGCTCCTCTCTCTCTCCCTAAACAGAGATCCAGACTATCCAAGCGGTCCAGCTTCCAGCTAGCCTGGGAGTAACCGTAACATTTGGATGGCAGCGGTGGGATTGTCCTGGATTTCCTAGGAGAGGTACTGAACGGATGAGGAGCGCTTACGAAAAATTGAAACGTGCGACCCTGAAGGATTTACTCGAAAGCAGAGGGGGGGAACTCCAGCAACCGTCCGAGAAGGGAACTGATCGCAGAATTAACCGAACTGGATCAGGGCTTCACGATAGCAGAAACCCCGACCACGATTAGTGACGAAAAGACCAGGATTGTTCGGGAGAGGCTCTCGCTATACGGGCCGAACCCACCTATGGAACTGGTGCAGCAGTTGATGGCAGAAGCGGACGAGGATATACGGAAGGCTCGAGCCCACAAACTCAGCCTAGTGACCGCACACCGCAATGCCAAAGCACCGCAGGTAATCGTTCCTGTCGAAAACGCCGGGAGGCCAAAGATACCCTATGCGGCTTTTAGACCCTTCCTAGAGAGCGAGACAGGAATCGATGAATATTTGGTGGACTTCGAAAGGCAATGTGCCCTGCACCAGATTCCCAACAGAGAGTGGCTCACGATATTGTCTGGGAAACTATCCGGGCGAGCCCTGGAAGCATTTCGGACTCTGGGTGCTGAGGAAGTGACACAGTATGCGCTGGTCAAAGAGACACTGTTGCGGCGGTACGCTGTAACTCCTGACACGTATCGCCGACAATTTCGTAGCACGAAAAAGAAGCCTAACGATACACATATGGAATGGGCGCACCGAATGCGGAGAGCGGCAAATCACTGGATGAGCGGAAGTAAAGCTGTGACTGGTGAGGAAATTTTACAATTATTTCTCTTAGAACATTTTTATAACGGCATGGAGCAGCAGGGGAAGAAATGGCTGCGAGACAGACGACCTTCTACCTTAGAAGAAGCAGCCAAATTGGCCGATGAACATTACGACTCCCGTCTACACGAACCCACGAACTACCGAACCCCAGCACAGGTCAAACACAAAGATGTTTACCGTACGTCGCCACATACCGAATTCCGAGCACCGGTACCCGCGGGGCCCGTACGGTACTCAGGACCACCGAATAACAACTCTGATCGTCCCAGACCGACCTGCTACTGATGCAAGCAACCAGGGCACCTCATGGCTAGCTGCCCCCTTAATGCACACCAGACCCTCCGGAATTATAATTACCCCTCTGGGTCATCTCGTCCTGCCCGGGCGCTCTGTGTTAACCAAGAGGCCCCTATGGAGGAATATTTGGGACCACTTCACGAAACAGATCCTGTATATGCTGCTTCGGATAACCGCCAGCACCATCGGCAGAAGGTATGGCTCGAGGGGCGATCTACCGAGGGGTTACCATTACAATGGTCCAGAGCCATTTGGTGCCGGAGCACAAGCGATCAGGGCAGACTGTGGCCGTTAGAGTGGCGGGGGGGGGGGGATGTGTACAAAATTCAGACAGCTAAAGTACATCTTGATTGGGGAGCGGGAAAGGGGGCCGTGAACGTGGGCATAATGGATAATTTACCTGCTGAAGTACTACTGGGCAACGATTTGGGCCCCATGACTTCTGCCTATGCTCCAGCATACAACAACGAGGCAAACCCAATGACTACCCGAGCCCAAGCCCGAACGGAGCGAGAACTCTCACCAGTGCGGGAGACACAGGTAAGACCTACCCCGACCTTGACTGACCTGTTAGGTCCCATACCCTGGGACACCCTAGATGCTTTCGATACAGAGTTTAAGACTGACCCGACATTACAAAAGTACCGGGAACGAGCAGAGACCGGAGGGAGCGGGTCAGATAACGAAACCTTTTTATGGGAAAAGGGAAAGCTATATCGCTTGACGGAGAAAAGGGGGCAGCATAGGCGACAGCTGGTAGTGCCCCACAAATACCGTCGAGAAATACTCAAGATAGGACACGACATTCCCTTGACAGGCCACCTAGCTGTAACCCGCACACTACACCGCAGTACTCACACGTTCTTTTGGCCAGGGGTACACGCTGATGTTAGGACTTATTGTAATACCTGCGATGTGTGTCAACGAGTAGGGAGGAGAGGCCTAAAGCTCATCTAGTAAATATGCCCATTGTGGAGGAACCCTTCAGCAGGGTTTCTATTGACCTAGTGGGACCGCTGGCTACCCCTAGTCCCTCCGGTAAGCGCTACATTCTTACCGTAGTGGACTACGCTACCAGGTACCCGGAAGCTGTCGCCCTATCCAACATCCAAGCGGATACGGTAGCGAATGCGCTGGTGCAGGTGTTCTCCCGGGTAGGATTTCCGAAAGAAATCCTGTCCGACTGAGGCACCCAATTTACTGCCGAATTGACTCAGCAACTCTGGCAGGTTTGCAAAATTAAGTCCCTCCTGAGCTCTGCATACCATCCCCAGACGAACGGACTTTGTGAGAGGTTCAATGGGACCCTCAAACAAATGCTCAAGACGTTTACTCAGGAATACCGAGTCTGGGAGCGTTTTCTGCCGCACCTCCTATTTGCTTATCGGGAGGTGCCCCAGGAAACGACCGGGTTCTCTCCCTTCGAGTTGCTCTACGGAAGAAAGGTACGGGGACCCCTAAACCTGATCCGGGAGCACTGGGAGGGAGAGATGGAGACTGACGGTGTCCCCATCGTGCCGTACGTGCTGGAACTCAGGGACCGAATGGAGCAATTAGCCAAATCAGTGCAGGCTAACCTCCAATCGGCCCAGAGAAGACAGAAGGTATGGTACGATCGGGGGGCCCGAAAGAGAATCTTTACCATAGGGCAAAAGGTGTTAGTGCTTAAGCCAGTTAAGACAGACAAATTGCAGGTGTCCTGGCAGGGCCCCTACCAGATAGTGGAGAAAAGGGGAGACACCACTTACGTAATAGCTAGCTGCCATGACAGCAATCTTAGAAAGACATTCCATGTGAACATGCTCAAGGAATATCTTGAGCGGCCGGAGAACGTGACGGCCGTATGCTGTCCCCCTCAGGAAGACCCCGACAGTCTACCCATTCCAGATCTGTTAGAAAAGAGTCCCCACGCAGGTATAGTAGCTCAGGTCAAGATAGGGGACCGATTTAGGCCCATTGAAAGGGAGCAGCTTAACCAACTCCTGCAGTTCAAAAGTCCCACTTTCTCCCAGAAGCCAGGGTACACTACCTTAACCACCCACCAGGTAGATACCCCGGGACAAGCTCCTTTACGCCAGGCTCCTTACCGAATCCCCGAGGCAGTTAGGACAGGGATGAAGAAGGAGATCGATGAGATGCTTCAACTCAGGGTAATTGAGCCCTCCGATAGTCCCTGGGCTTCCCCAGTGGTCCTGGTGCCCAAGAAACATAGAAACATAGAATGTGTCGGCAGATAAGAACCATTTGGCCCATCTAGTCTGCCCAATATACTGAATACTATGGATAGCCCCCGGCCCTATCTTATATGAAGGATAGCCTTATGCCTATCCCATGCATGCTTAAACCCCTTCACTGTATTTGCAGCTACCACTTCTGCAGGAAGGCTATTCCATGCATCCACTACTCTCTCAGTAAAGTAATACTTCCTTATATTACTTTTAAACCTTTGCCCCTCTAATTTAAAACTGTGTCCTCTTGTGGTAGTTTTTCTTCTTTTAAATATGCTCTCCTCCTTTACCGAGTTGATTCCCTTTATGTATTTAAAAGTTTCTATCATATCCCCTCTGTCTCTTCTTTCTTCCAAGCTATACATATTAAGGTCCTTTAACCTTTCCTGCTAAGTTTTATCCTGCAATCCATGTACTAGTTTAGTAGCTCTTCTCTGAACTCTCTCTAGAGTATCTATATCCTTCTGGAGATATGGCCTCCAGTACTGCGCACAATACTCCAAGTGAGGTCTCACCAGTGTTCTGTACAGCGGCATAAGCACTTCACTCTTTCTACTGCTTATACCTCTCCCTATACATCCAAGCATTCTGCTGGCATTTCGTGCTGCTCTATTACATTGTCTTCCCACCTTTAAGTCTTCTGAAATAATTACTCCTAAATCCCTTTCCTCAGATACTGAGGTCAGGACTGTGTCAAATATTCTATATTCTGCCCTTGGGTTTTTACGCCCCAGGTGCATTATCTTGCACTTATTCACATTAAATTTCAGTTTCCAGAGTTCTGACCATTCTTCTAGTTTTCCTAAATCCTTTTCCATTTGGCGTTTCCCTCCAGGAACATCAACCCTGTTACATATCTTTGTGTCATCAGCAAAAAGACAAACCTTACCATCGAGGCCTTTTGCAATATCACTTATGAAGATATTAAACAAAATTGGTCCCAGTACAGATCCCTGTGGAACCCCACTGGTAACATGACCTTGTTTTGAATGTTCTCCATTGACTACAACCCTCTGTTGTCTGTCACTCAGCCACTGCCTAATCCACTCAACAATATGGGAGTCCATGCTCAATGACTGCAGTTTATTGATAAGTCTTCTATGTGGGACAGTGTCAAAAGACTTACTAAAATCTAGATATGCAATGTCTACTGCACCTCCACCGTCTATTATTTTAGTCACCCAGTCAAAAAAATCTATAAGATTTGTTTGACATGATCTCCCTGAAGTAAACCCATGTTGTTTTTCATCTTGCAATCCATGGGATTTTAGATGTTCCACAATCCTATCCTTTAATAGGGTTTCCATTAATTTGCCTACTATTGATGTCAGACTCACTGGTCTATAGTTGCTCGATTCCTCCCTACTACCTTTCTTGTGAATGGGCACGACATTTGCCAATTTCAATCTTCCGGGACGACTCCTGTTACTAATGATTGGTTAAATAAATCTGTTAACGGTTTTGCCAGCTCACCACTAAGCTCTTTTAATAATTTTGGGTGTATCTCATCAGGCCCCTGTGACTTATTTGTCTTCACCTTAGACAGCAAACTTAGAACATCTTCCTCTGTAAAGATACATGCATCAAACGATTTATTAGTCATTCTTTCTAGTGGAGGTCCTTCTCCTTTTTCTTTTGTAAAAACTGAACAGAAGTATTCATTAAGGCAGTCGGCTAGCCCTTTATTCTCTTCTACATACCTTCCGTCCTTTGTTTTTAATTTAGTTATTCCTTGTTTTAATTTCCTTTTTTCATTTATATATCTGAAGAATGTCTTATCCCCTTTTTTCATAGACTGAGCTAGTTTTTCTTCTGCCTGCGCTTTAGAAGTTCTTATAACTTGCTTGGCCTCTCTCTGCCTAATCTTGTAGATTTCCTTATCTTCATTGCTCTGGGGTTTTTTATAATTACAAAATGCTAGCTTTTTATTTTTAATGATTTGGGCCACTTCTGCTGAGTACCACAGTGGTCTCCTCCTTTTTTGGCTTTTACTGACAAGTCTAATGCAATTTTCTGTTGCCTTTAATAATGCACCTTTTAAGTAGTCCCATTTCTCCTGGACTCCATGTAATCCGTTCCAGTCTGATAAGGACTCATTTATGGCTAATTTCATTTTTGAAAAGTCTGTTTTTCTAAAATCTAAAACTTTTGTTTTTGTGTGGTGGGACTCTTTCACAGTTCTTATATTAAACCACACTGACTGGTGATCACTAGATCCCAAGGTTTCGCCTACAATGACATCATATACCGAATCCCCATTTGTGAATACCAAATCCAAAATGGCCTCCCTCCGGGTTGGCTCCTCAACCACTTGTTGTAGAGATAACCCCAGAAGGGAATTTAGAATATCTGTACTCCTGGTAGAACTTGCTATTTTGGTTTTCCAGTTTATATCTGGAAGATTGAAATCTCCCATAATGATAACTTCTCCTTTCATTGTCATTTTAGCTATTTCTTCAACTAGTAGATCATCTAGTTCTTTATCTTGACCAGGTGGTCTATATATCACACCTACACGAGTTACTGCATGGTTAGCAAACTGCAACGTAACCCAAACTGACTCTATGTTGGCCTCACCAACTTGTATTAGGTTAGATTTAATGCTATCTTTCACATACAGGGCCACTCCTCCTCCTTTCTTGCCTTCTCTGTCTCTTCTGTATAAAGAGTACCCTGGTATGGTTATGTCCTAGTCATTTCTTTCATTAAACCATGTCTCCGTAACAGCCACTAAATCTACATTCTCAGATGCCATTATTGACCCAAGTTCATTGATTTTTTTACCTAAACTGCGAGCATTTGTAGACAGGACTCTGAGCTTCTGACCTGTTTTGGCATTGTTTTGGGGGGCAATTGGACTCTTTTATTTTCACTCTTTTGCCCCCCCTTCCTAGTTTAAATACTCTTTCGCAAATTCTTGGAGTTGTTCACTAAGTACATTTGTTCCTTTGAGAGAAAGATGCAAACCATCTTTTTTGTACAGTTCCTTTCTATTCCACGTAGAGCTATCATGAGAAACAAAGCCAAATCCTTGCTCCTGACACCATTTACCAAGCCATATGTTGAACTCCTTTATGCGCCTCTGCCTATCATTCTGAACATTATGCACAGGCAGAACTTCAGAAAATGAAATGGTGGATGAAAAATCCTGTACGTCATTACCAAGTGTGATAAAAGATTTTTTCACCTCTGACACTTCATTGCAAGCCAGGTCATTTGTCCCTAGATGGACAAGAACATCCACGTCCCCTTCCTGCTTTGCTTGCTTAACAATATCTATCTCTTCTAGCAGTAGCCCCAGGGAGACATCTCACAAAACCATTTTCTTTAAGCTCCACACTTCTTATGATTGAATCACCCAGCAACAGCTGCTTCCTTTGAGACTTCACTTTATCTTTTTTGTTGCATACATTAGACATAGGAGTCGATGGTTTCTCACCCTCTGTGCTTGAGTCCATATCCATGTTGTCCTTACATTCTGAGAGTGCTGCAAATTAATTATGGAGAACCACCGACTGTGGGACATGTCTTCTGTCCACCACTCTAAGACTTCCAGAACCTACAGTAACCCATCTGCCATTTCTGGGGGTCCTCTGTGGCAGTGGCATTGCAGCAGTCCTAGCTGAAGTTTGTTTAACAGATAATTTAAATATTTCAGATTTCAAAAATGCAATTTCCTGCTGCAGTAAGGAGAACTGTCTACAGATCTGACAGCATCCGAATCTCCAAAGAGTGGAACATGAAATAAATGCACAATTCCTGCACTGAACCAAGTCTGCCATTTTAAAGAGGAGAAAAAAAAAAATAAAAAAAAAAAATTGTAACTTTAAATCAAACAAATCAAACAAATCTTACCTTTTTTTTTTTTGTATTGTTTCCACCTTCCAGCCTACCTCCTGACTATCTCCTGCAATATCTCTTTACTAGTACTTAATGTCCTGCAATATCTCTTTACTAGTACTTAATGTCCTGCAATATCTCTTTACTAGTACTTAATGTCCTGCAATATCTCTTTACTAGTACTTAATGTAGTACTTGAAGGTAGTACTTGCAGCTAATGAATTAGGCCAGCTAATGAGTCTGTCTCTATATATACACACACTCCTTCCCAAACTCCTCCCCCAGCAACAAATGTAACACCTTAGTGAGCTAGGCTCATTAGCAAACGCACAATAGCAAACACCTGACCAAATTCCTTACCTCTTCTCAAGCAATGATCAGCAAAAACAACACAGATGAGCCAGTTGGAGACTCTAAGCCAATCTCTTGCAGTATCTCTTGAATCTCTTCAGTCTCCTGCAATATCTCTTTACTAGTACTTAATGTAGTACTTGAAGGTAGTACTTGCAGCTAATAAATTAGGCCAGCTAATGAGTCTGTCTCTATATATACACACACTCCTTCCCAAACTCCTCCCCCAGCAACAAATGTAACACCTTAGTGAGCTAGGCTCAATAGCAAACGCACAATAGCAAACACCTGACCAAATTCCTTACCTCTTCTCAAGCAATGATCAGCAAAAACAACACAGATGAGCCAGTTGGAGACTCTAAGCCAATCTCTTGCAGTATCTCTTGAATCTCTTCAGTCTCCTGCAATATCTCTTTACTAGTACTTAATGTAGTACTTGAAGGTAGTACTTGCAGCTAATGAATTCCATGTTCGGGCTGGGAGCTGTCCTCAGCCAAGTAGGCGAAGACGAAGGGGAGCACCCAGTTGCCTACATCAGCCGTAAGCTCCTGCCGCGCGAAGTCAGCTATGCAGCGGTAGAAAAAGAGTGTTTGGCTTTGGTGTGGGCACTAAAGAAATTGACTCCCTATTTGTATGGACAAGAGTTCACTCTGGTTACAGACCATAACCCGTTGGTGTGGCTAAACCGGGTCTCTGGGGATAACGGCAGACTTTTACGTTGGAGTTTATCGTTACAACCCTTCAACTTCACCATTACCTACAGACCTGGGAAACAGAATGGCAACGCCGACGGGTTGTCCAGACAAACAGACCTCAGCCCAGCATAACCAGCGGTCTGGACAGCCTTAGTCTGCTCCGAAAAGGGGTCAGACAGTGTCTGCCAGAGTGTTCCACAAAAAGGGAGCACTGTTACAAAACTGTTATTTACCCTGTTAGTCTGAATGGATGAAGCACATGGTGAGAACAATGGATGGCGGCCATTTTAACTCACAGACACTGTTTGTACTTTTCTACACGGTGCCATCTCGCCGGTATTTGGTGCGCAAAGACATCGGGCAGTAGTTTTAAACTATACAGCAGGGGACACATTATACAGTAATTATTTTTTATAAAGCCTGTATATGTTCTGCAGAATCTGCATTAAACTGTATCTTCCAAACTACTGAACGGATCTGGGTGAATTTTGGATATGTGGTTCACCCAGATCCCCCGGTATACTTTTTATGGGGTTATTGCATGTTTTGGGGTTCCTGTGATATGTTTTATAAAACTGTATTTCTCTGCCTGTGATAATTATATTCGCCATTGTATTCAGTAATCTCATCACAGGCGGAGAGGAGGATTTTGTGTGGGAGTGTCTGTGTTTATTGTACGGATTGATTGGTTGTATTTCAAACCCCTGTGGGCAGTACTATGTTTGTGTATTGTAAACTGTGCATTATAAACCATGTTAAATGTATATTGCTGTAATTTCCATGTTCACCAGCAGGTGGCAGCAATGTGTTAGTAAGTATTTAGTTTCAGTTTAGTACACCTAGGCTGGAATAGTTCATTCCAGCTTAGCTTCCCCCCCCCCCCCCTCTGTGAGCAGTGTGGGCTGTGCCCACATCCTGCCTCATGGGTAAGGAAGGAAGTTAGAGTCAGTGTGCCAGCCATTACTGTTGGGAAAAGCTGTGTGTTAGTCTTCAGGAGTCCCCCTGAGACATTGATCAAATCCCCAGCCTGAGCCCTGCAGCCTTAGCTGGAAGAAGCAAGCAGACAACTCCAGTTCCAGGAAGAAAGCATACCCTGTGAAGATAACTGTGAGTAAAGTCCAGAGACCCAGGAGAAGCCATATTCCTCCTCAGCTAGTCAGTCCCCACACAGCAGAAGATAGAAAGTGCAGAAGCCAGATTCCTGCCACAGTTTAGAGCTAACAAGCAGATGTCCTTTCCTGCAAGCTCCAGGTACATGAGAGAGCAGAAGATAAATTCCTGCCAACCATTGCCAATACCTGCTGGGACCTAAGACTAAAGCTGTATCTTGCTTGCATGAAAGTTATAATCAGTAAAGACAAGTTTGAACTTCACCAAAGGTCTGGATCTTAATTTCTGCTGCAAATTCCTCTATTACTCCTACGAGCACTACACTCAATTTATTGCAAGTGAGCCAGGATCCAGGAGTCCAGCTGTACCCAGGTAGGAGACACCGTTGACACAATTACCACTACCATACAAAGACATTACACCACTCTGGCATTCCTAACCTGGTGCGTGAGATATAACACCTTGGAGGGCCCTGTGATTTTACCCTGCGCACGCTGCAATTGGCGTCACAAACAAAACTATAGACTATCACCTACACCTGACCCAGCCATTGCATAATTTGGCGTCAGAGTGCATACCCCGGTCCAGCTCATTGCACATGCACACGACCGTTCTGTATTTTGCGGTCCGCAAATCGCTGATCCGCAAAACAGCCTTTAATATAACTGCCTATTCTTGTCCGAAAAGCGCGAGCAAGAATTGGACAGGTTATATTTTTTTTGCGGACCACAGAAGGGAGCAACGGACAGGACACGGAGTGCTATCTGCATCTTTTACGGCCCCATTGAAGTGAATGGGTCCGCATCCGAGCCGCCAAAACTGCGGCTCGGATGCGGACTAAAACAACGGCCGTGTGCATGAGGCGTTACACTGAGGTTTTTCCATATGAAACTCCACATATAATATGCAACTTGGTCAGGTAGCCTTTGTGACCAGACACAAACAATACACTAGTCTGCTCTTCCTGTATTAGGGCTTGTTCACACGACCGTGGTTTTGGTCCACATCCGAGATGCGTTTTTTGCGGCTCAGGTGCGGACCCATTCACTTCAATGGGGCCGCAAAAGATGCGGACAGCACTCTGTGTGCTGTCTGCATCGTTACTCTGTTCCATGGCCCCACAAAAATGATGAGGCATGTTCTATTCTTGTCCGTTTTGCGGACAAGAATAGGCATTTCTATAATGGGCCTACTGTTCCGTTCCGCAAATTGCAGAAGGCACACAGGTGACATCCGTGTTTTGCGGATCCGCAATTTGCGGACTGCAAAACACGGCACGGTTGCGTGAACAAGTCCTTACAGTAACAAGATAAAGGAGGAGCAGACTCTAGTGCATTGTTGTGTCTGGTCACTATACTGCAGCAGAAGCAGACTCTGGTGTATATTCTGTGACCAGGCACAAACAATATACCAGAGCCCCCTTCTCCTGTATTACAGTGAGCAGACACAGGTTCTATAGGACCAGACACCGGTACCATAGGTTACAGTAGATCCACTGCTTATAGTGCAAATATAATAGTATATATAGTGGATCTCCTGCCTATAGGGCATATGTAATAGTATATAGAGAAGATCTCTTGCAAATAGCACATATGTAATAGTATATATAGTAGATCTCCCATGTATAGTGCATGTATTAAATAGGAAGAAAGGGATACAAATGAGCTCTTAACAAGTTCTGCCTCTAATCATCAGATGTAAGGCCCCTTTCACACAAGCGAGTTGTCTGCGTGGGTGCAATGCATGAAGTGAACGCATAGCACCCACGCTGAATCCTGACCCATTCCTTTCAATGGATCTGTGCACATGAGAGTTGTTTTTACGCATCATTTGTGTGTTGCGTGAGAATCGCAGCATGTTCTATATTCAGCATTTTTCATGCAGCCCTGGACCCATAGAAGTGAATGGGGCTTCAGTGAAAAATGCATTGCATCCAGATGCAATCCGGGTGCAATGTGTTTTTTACTGATGGTTACTAGGAGATGTTTGTAAATTGAACTGAACTTGCTTGCGAAATGGTGCGAGTGTCTCTGAACGCATCCTGACACAATGCGTATCTTTCATGTGAAAGAGGCCTAAGGCAGCTATCCTATAAGCTATCCTAAAAAGTCAATGTTCGACCCTTCAACTAAGTCTTGAGACATGATAATAAATGGATAATAAATAAGCCAGCATCTCATCTGCAGATAGCTGTTTCTGACTTTGGCCTCTCACCCAGTTAAGCCAGTACTCTCTGCTCTGCACTGATGAGGGGAAATCACCCCAAAACAGCTGTCTGCAGATGCTGGTTTCCCATACCTGTCATTTTGGACTAATATTCAGCCTATTATACCTCACACCTGGCAGGGTCTAATAAACTATCAAGCTTGGCAGGCATAGGAACCATTGTTAGTACTCTGGCTATCATACCAAAGAATCTTCAATATCTAGATATATAAAGCATATATATCCCCCAACTGATTTCAAGCCTGAAACAACACTACAACTACCATTAATTTGACTGCACTCAATGTAGAAAGACTGATATGAGCTCAACAAACTATGGAGGATATAGTTATGTTAAAAACGCATAAAAGTGAAAAGAAAAAAAAGCATTAAAAACGCAGCTAAAACGCAATTCCATTTTTTTCATCTTCTTATTCATTTCCCCCATTTGTGCTTGCAGCTTCATTTATACTTGAATATTTTTCTATAATATTCCACATTTGATGTAAAACAAGATGGAAAGATATGATAAGAGATATTTAAATGCATCATTACTGTTATTATTATACGTACCATTATTCTAATGTTACTGTTATATGTTACTCTATATTTTATATATGATGACAATCTGGATCTCTATATAAAAGTATGATTAAAAGAAGATCCATTCCACCTTTTTATCCACCCTTTTATCCACTTTTTTTATTTTAATTACACGTTGCTCCACCCTATATGGAGTCTATAAGAGCGCGAACAAGAAATACAATGATAGCCAGCCACTAATGAAGGAGCAGGGCGCTCCGAAACGCGTATGGTAATAATTGATTTGAGAACATAGAGACAGGAGCAACAATATAATATGTAACCCACTCTTCTAACAAAGACATCCAGGTGAAGCGCACCCTAATAGAAGTCCTTAAAGCGCGATGTAATAGAAGCCCGGCACAAGCATCTAACCCGTAGGACGCCACGTGAGACACCGAAAAAACAGGTGACACGCTGCGCAGCAGATCACCAGCAGCGGAATACCATACACACAAGAGCAAGCCTCGGTGAGTAAAACACTAGTGCTTCAGCGCCAGCTCATCACCTGGTAATCGCCATTACGGTAAAGTACAACTATTATTTATCTATCTGGGACATATACTAATAACATGGCATTTGCTTGGAGACACACTAACAAATTTATTACAACTCTCCGTACCAGCAGCCAGCATTCTGATACAGCGATATAGCTGTTTCCAAAAACGATATACCTGTATTTGGGTTTCATCTTCCTACAATTAACTATCAATGAACTGAAATCAACTAATATCTAAGATTCAACAATAACTAAAAATAACTATCATATTACGACATATCATCTTTGAATGGAGAGTGAAAAATCATGAACAGACTGCAATTGTAAAAGGAAAAATCATGTCTACTAAATGTTGAACCATGCCTCTTTGATTGTTAAATTACTTTTATTACTTTTTTATCAGGATGTACTCAGCTTATTGGATGAAATTCTAGGACTGTGAAGAAGTTTTACAATTGTGAAGTATCTCTCCTCCGCCCTCTACTGGCAGGATTTTGTATTGCAGGATCACTGTCCTATGATGGACCATTTTTTACTCTTTTTTTACGCTGCCATTTTTATGTATTTTGATAGATATTTCTTATTTTTATTTTAAGTGTTACATATTTTAATTCAATAAAAAAGTACGTTATATACTAACAAAACTTGCTTCAAGTGCAGCTCCAGGTGACAGAGTGCCTGTTAAATTCTGAATCACATTACTTCTAAATATGGTAGGACCTTAGGGTGGTTTAATAACAAAAGCACCTGGGTCCTGTTGATGAGGGGGTGAGCCACTATTTTCTCTATTATCTAAAAATGCATTCATGTACTTACCTTTGAGATAAAAAATCCATGACAATATTCAAAAAGTATTTGTGGAAATTCAAGTTCTTTCGAGGAGCACATGTTGATGGGATAAGCTATATTGTAGTTCAGATTTGAGATTCAATGATTTGCCTGTATTTATTCTGCGCTATCACTGCCTGTGTTCCCGCTGTGTTCCAGTCCTGACTGTGTGCTCCTGCACTTCCAGTTCAGTTTGGTTCTGTATGAACAATTCCTAAGGAGACAGTTGCTGGAGGGCTAGGCAGGAGCATACAGGCCGCAACTTGAGGAGGATTCTGTTTACCAGAACACTTGATTACATAGTAAGTGATGTGCATCCAAACCCTCAGGGAACAGCAGGGTGGTGGCTGACATGACATACACAATTACACACGTCTTTAATTATTGTACATTGGCAATCAACCAGGAAAATAAGTGCTTTTAAAGGCACACTATTTTGTTGGTCAGAGTACAGTATAATGCATAGCCCCAGAGAAAAACATTTCTGACTGTACAGGGGGTACAGTCAGAAATGTTTTTCTCTGGAGCTATGCATTATACTGTACACTGACCAACAAAATAGTGTGCCCTTAAAACCCTTTATTTTCCGGGTTGATTGCCAATGTACAATATTTAAAGACTAGTGTTACAATATTTAAAGACTAGTGTTGATCGAGCATGCCCGGCCAAACACTAGTTCGGCTCGAGCATCTCGATGCTCGGCACATGGCGGTATTCGGCCGAATACCGCGCGTGCTCGAGTGCAATGCTCGCATCTCCACCCCGCACGTTTCTTGGCTGCTACGCAGCCAATAAACTTGCAGGTAAGTACTGCCCTCACTGTAATGATTGGCTGGCCGCAACGCGTCATATATATATAGCACTCGGCTCAGTCTTAGTCAGGTAGAGCTGCGCTGAGGAAGGGAGAGACAGTGTAGGAAGTGATATGCGAATATATTTATTAGAAAAACTTTTCACAGACCCAAAAGTCCTTTTAAAGACTATTGTTGTGTGTGGCAGCAGTAATATATATTTTTAGCGCAACCTGCACTAAATAGTTAAAGCTTTACAGACCCAAAAGTCCTTTTAATGACTGTTGTGTGTGGCAGCAATATCTAAATAGCGTGCAATAGTTAGTCCGCTGCAGACAGCGACATTAGCTGCGCCACATCTCCAGTGTAAAGAGTGCGCATCTAAAAAATATCTGTGACATCCAGTGTCCTTTTTCTATAGACGGTGTCCGCTGCGGACAGTGACATTAGCTGTGCCACATCTCCAGTGTAAAGTGTGCGCATCCCAAAAATATATGTGACATTTAGTGTCCTTTTTCCGTAGTAGGTGTCCGCTGCAGACATTGACATTAGCTGTGCCACATCTCCAGTGTAACGTGTGCGCATCCAAAAAATATCTGTGAGATCCAGTGTACATTTTACATAGACGATGTCCACTGCGGACAGTGACATTAGCTACACCACATCTCCATTTTAAAGTGTGTGCATCCAAAAAATATCTGACATCCAATGTACTTTTGGCAATTTAGAGTTTGAAATCTCTAGGATTCTCGACTCACGTGTTCTTTGAGGTTCCCTCCAGTACCTAGTGCACTGGAAGGGATACGGTCCCAAGGAAAGAATGTGGATTCCGGCTTCTGATGCTAGTGCTAGCCGCCTGGTGAGGGCCTTTCACAGGGCACACCTGGATAAAGTTGATCCGGGGTGTCCAAAGGTCACCCATAGAAGGGGGGGGTACTGTCACGCCTTGCCCTGTGAATGTGCGGAGATCTGTCAGACTGGCTGCACATGTCTGACTCTTCTCATTGTTTTGGTTTGGGTTTGAGCTGGATCCACCTTCCCTCAGGTGTACTGGGTTGATTGTTAGCGAGGCTATTTATTCCTCCTTCCCCCAGTGGCCTGTGCAGGTTATAGTTATTCCTATGGGCTTTGGATGTGTTGTGGATCGTCTGCTCCAGCTCAGCTCAGCTCAGCTCAAGATAAGTCCTCTCTGTTTCTTCCCATTGTGCCTTTTAACTAGGCCTCTAGGGAGACGCTTGCTTCCTCCTGTTTGAAGAAGCAGGTCATCTCTTCCCTTTTCCCTACTGCTCAGGGTTTTCCCAGGGTGTATAGGCTTAGGCACGAGGGCATGTGCATATCCACTATTAGGGTATGCACATGTGCACAGCAGTTTAGGGAAAGCGTTAGGGATCGCTAGGAGGTGACCCATTTCTCCCTAGCTTTTGAGCCTAGTCATCTGTTTGTTTTCCCTGTGTTTGGTTATTTCCCTGCTTACCTACCGTGACAGTGACATAGTGTGGAGGTGTAAGCCACATGGAGAGACCACAGAGAGGCAAGGTGACATGGTGGTGAGGTGGAAGCAGCATGAGGATACCACAGAGTGGCCCAATCACAGAGGCTGTAGTTGGCGGCAGCATTAGAAGGGCACAGAATTACAAGGTGACATAGTGTGGAGGTGGCGCGAGCATCAGGAAGCCACAGAGTGGCAAAGTGACATAGTGTAAATATGGCAGCAGCAGGAAAATACCAAAGAGTGGCAAGGTGACATAGTGAGGAGATAACAGCAGCATCAGGAGACCACAGCGTGGCAAGGTGACATAGTGTGGATATGGCAGCAGCATCAGGAGACCACAGAGTGGCAAGATTACATAGTTTGGAGATAGCAGCAGCAGGAGGATACCACAGAGTGGCAAGGTGACATAGTGTGGATATGACAGCATCATCATGAGACCACAGAGTGGCAAGGTGACATAATGTGGAAATAGTAGCAGCAGAAGGATACCACAGAGATACAAGGTGACATACAGTGGAGGTAGGAGCAGCATGAGACCACAGAGTGGCAAGGTGTCATAGTGTGTAGGTGGTGGCCACATGAGGAGACCACAGAGAGGCAAGGTGACATAGTATGAAAGTGGCGGCCGCATGAGAAGACCCCAGAGTGACACGGTGACATAGAGTGGAAGTACATAGGAGCAGCATCAGGAGAAGACAGAGTGGCAAGGTGACATAGTGTGGAGGTGGCAACCACATGAGGAGACCACAAAGAGGCAAGGTGACATAGTGGTGAGGTGGAAGCAGCATGAGGAGATCACAGAGTGGCCCAATCAAAGAGTCTGTAGGTGTTGGCAGCATCAGGAGGCCACAAAGTGGCACAATGACAAAGGGTAGAGGTGGCAGCAGCATCAGGAGGCCACAGAGTGGCAAGCTGACATAGTGTGGAGGTGGCGACAGCATTAGGAGGCCACAGAATGGCAAGGTGACATAGAGTGGAGGTATGAGCAGAATGATGAGACCACACAGTGGCAAGGTGACATAGTGGTCAGGTGGAAGCAGCATGAGGAGACCACAGAGTGGCCCAATCACAAAGTCTGTTGGTGGTGGCAGCATCAGGTTGCCACAGAGTGGCACAATGTCATAGTGTGGAGGTGGCGGCAGCATGAGGAGAACACAGAGTGACAAGGTGAATTAGAGTAAAGGTATATAGGAGCAGCATCAGGAATAGACAGAGTGGCAAGGTGACATAGTGGTGAGGTGGAACAGCATGAGGAGACCACAGAGTGGCCCAATCACAGAGTCTGTAGGTGGTGGCAGCGTCAGGAGGCCATAAAGTGGCAAGGTGACATAGTGTGGTGGTGGCGGCGGCAGCATCAGGAGGCCACAGAGTGGCAAGGTGACATAGAGTGGAGGTAGGAGCAGCATGTGGAGACCACAAAGTGGCAAGGTGACATAGTGTGGAGGTGGCGGACACATGAGGAGACCACAGAGTGACAAGGTGTATTAGAGTAAAGGTACATAGGAGCAGCATCAGGAGAAGACAGAGTGGCAAGGTGACATATTAGTGAGGTGGAACAGCATGAGGAGACCACAGAGTGGCCCAATCACAGAGTCTGTAGGTGGTGGCAGCATCAGGAGGCCACAAAGTGGCACAATGACAAAGTGTAAAGATGGCAGAAGCACCAGGAGGCCACAGAGGGGCAAGGTGACATAGAGTGGAGGTATGAAAAGCATGAGGAGACCACAGAGTGGCAAGGTGACATAGTGTGGAGGTGACAGCAGCATCATGAGGCCACAGAGGGGCAAGGTGACATAGTGTTAAGGTGGCAGCCGCATGAGGAGACCACAGAGTGGCAAGGTGACACAGTGGTCAGGTGGAACAGTATGAGGAGACCACAGAGTGGCCCAATCACAGAGTCTGTAGGTAGTGGCAGCATCAGGAGGCCATAAAGTGGCAAGGTGACATAGTGTGGTGGTGGCGGCAGCATCAGGGGGCCACAGAGTGGCAAGGTGACATAGAGTGGAGGAAGGAGCCGTATGTGGAGACCACAAAGTGGTAAGGTGACATAGTGTTAAGGTGGCGGCCACATGAGGAGACCACAGAGTGACAAGGTGAATTAGAGTAAAGGTACATAGGAGTAGACAGAGTGTCAAGGTGACATATTGGTGAGGTGGAACAGCATGAGGATACCACAGAGTGGGCCAATCATAGAGTCAATAGGTGGTGGCAGCATCAGGAGGCCACAAAGTGGCACAATGACAAAGTGTAGAGGTGGTGGAAGCATCAGGAGGCCACAGAGTGGCGAGGTGACATAGAGTGGAGGTATGAGCAGCATGAGGAGACCACAGAGTGGCAAGGTGACATAGTATTAGTGTTAAGGTAGCAGCTGCATGAGGAGACCACAGAGTGGCAAGGTGACATAGTGATTAGTAGTGTTGAGCGTAAATATTCGAATAGCGAATATTAATTGCGAATATCGCAACTTCGATAATTCACGAATATTACAAATATACTGCTATATATTCGTTATATCGAATATTCGTCATTTTTTACATCTGAACAAATTATTCCTCCCTGCTTAAAATGCTTGTGGGTCAATGAGTCATTGGCCCACAAGCAAGAAGCAGGGAGGAATCATGACTTTAGATGTTGAAAAAAGACGAATATTCTAAAAAACGAATATATAGCACTATAGCGAATATATCCTTTTTGACATTTTTTTTAATATTCGTCTTTTTTTTTCTCTCCAATCAGTACAGTTAAACCCCTTTGGCTTACTCCTCCCCACAAGCATCCCCATCACCATGGGAACGCCTGGTGGTTAGAATATACCATCGGATCTGAGTTAGATCGTGAAAACTCAAATCCGATGGTATATTCTAACACAGAGGCGTTCCCATGGTGATAGAGACACTTTAAGTTAGAGTATACCAACAGGCGCATACATACTGGCCCACTGCTGCCTGGCAGCACCTGACCTCTGACAGGGCACTGTGATCCACACAATTAAGCCCTCAGGTGCCGCACCTGAGGGGGTTACTTGTGCGGATCACAGCACCCTGTCAGAGGTGGGGTGCCACCGGGCAGCAGTGCGCCCCCCCCACCCCCCCTCACTATTAAAATCATTCATGGGAAGTGCGCCCTAACCCCCCCCCCCCCTCACCAGTATTACAATCATTGGTGGCCAGTGCGGATCCCCCCCTCCGTATTAAACATCATTGCTGGCAGAGCGCTGACAATCCCTCCCCCCCTATTAATCATTGCTGGCAGTGCGCCCTCAATCCCCCCTCCCTCCCCAGTATTAATCATTGCTGCCAGTGCGCCCCCCCCCCGGGGCTCCGATCGGTTACCATGGCAACCAGGATGCTACTGAAGTCCTGGCTGCCATGGTCCGTTAGTCAGCATTGTACTTACCTGCGCTGGGGCCGCCAGGCGCTCTTTCTTCTTAAACTCACAGGTCTGTGCGGCGTATGCTTATAGCAATGCGCCACACAGACCTGTGAGTTCGAGAAGAAGGAGCGCCCGGCGGCCCCAGCGCAGGTAAGTACAATGCTGACTAACTGACCATGGCAGCCAGGACTTCAGTAGCGTCCTGGTTGCCATGGTAACCGATCGGAGCCCCAGCATTACACTTCTGGGACTCCGATCGGAACTGCCGCTGCCACCAATGATGGGGGGGTGGGGATGCACTGCCAGCAATGATTAATACTGGGGAGGGAGGGGGGATTTAGGGCGGACTGCCAGCAATGATTAATACTGGGGAGGGAAGGGGGATTGAGGGCGCATTGCCAGCAATGATTAATACTGGGGAGGAAGGGGGATTGAGGGCGCACTGCCAGCAATGATTAATACTGGGGAGGGAGGGGGGATTGAGGGCGCACTGCCAGCAATGATTAATAGGGGGGGAGGGATTGTCAGCGCACTGCCAGCAATGATGTTTAATACGGAGGGGGGGATCCGCACTGGCCACCAATAATTGTAATACTGGTGAGGGGGGGTTAGGGCGCACTGCCCATGAATGATTTTAATAATGGGGAGGGTGGGGGGGGGCGCACTGCTGCTCGGCGGCACCCGACCTCTGACAGGGTGCTGTAATCCGCACAATTAACCCCTCAGGTGCGGAACCTAAGGGGTTAAATGTGTGGATCACAGTGCCCTGTCAGAGGTCAGGTGCCGCCAGGCAGCAGGGGGCCAATATGTATGCGCCTGTTGGTATACTCTAACTTCAAGCGTCCCCATCACCATGGGAACGCCTCTGTGTTAGAATATACCATCGGATTTGAGTTTTCACAATCTAACTCAGATCCGATGGTATATTCTAACCACCAGGCATTCCAATGGTGACGGGGACGCTTGTCGGAAGGAGTATGCCAAAGGGGTTTAACTGTACTGTTTGGAGAGAAAAAAAAGACGATTATTCTAAAAAAATATCAAAACGAATATATTCGCTATAGTGCTATATATTCGTTTTTTAGAATATTAGTTTTTTTTCAACATCTAAAGTCATGATTCCTCCCTGCTTCTTGCTTGTGGGCCAATGACTCATTGACCCACAAGCATTTTAAGCAGGGAGGAATCATTTGTTCAGATGGAAAAAATGATGAATATTCTAAAAACAAATATATAGCAGTATATTCTGTAGTGCTATATACTAGTTTTTGACACCTTTTTTGGCATAAAAATTAGCATTATGCAATTTTTTTATTACTGATTTTTCGCAATAAAATGAATATCTCGAATACGAATATATGACGAATATTCTACCATATATTTGCGAATATATGACGAATATTCTACCATATATTCACGAAATATTGCAAATTTGAATATTGCCCCTGCCGCTCATCACGAGTGATTAGGTGAAAGCAGCATGAAGAGACCACAGAGTGGCCCAATCACAAAGTCTATTGGTGGTGGCAGCATCAGGAGGCCACAGAGTGGCACAATGCCATAGTGTGGAGGTGGCGGCAGCATGAGGAGGCCACAGAGTGGCAAGGTGACATATTGTGGAGGTGGCGGATGCATGAGGAAACCACAGAGTGGCAAGTTGACAAAGTGGTGAGGTGGAAGCAGCATTAGGAGACCACAGAGTGACCCAATCACAGAGTTTGTAGGTGGCGGCAGCATCAGATGGCCACAGAGTGGCAAGGTGACATAGTTTGGAGGTGGCGGCAGCATAAGGAGACCACAAAGTGGAAAGGTGACATAGATTGGAAATAGGAGCTGCATCAGGAGACCACAAAGTGGTAAGGTGACATAGTGTGGAGGTGGCAGCCACATGAGGAGACCACAGAGAGGCAAGGTGACATAGTAGTGAGGTGGAAGCAGCATGATGAGACCACAGAGTGGCCCAATTACAGAGTCTGTAGGTGGCGGCAGCATCGGAAGGTCACAGAGTGGCAAGGTAACATAGAGTGGAGGTAGGAGCAGCATGAGGAGTGTATTTCAAGGAGATAGAAACAAGACAGCAATACTCACTAAATCCGTTCAGCTATTTCTGTTTCGTGGCGGTGCCCGCAGTGTTTAGTCCTGGCCTCCGGAACCCCTCAATGGCTTCCACTATTATACAAGACTGCGGCACTCCAATGTCATAGAAAACTTCTCTTTTATTGCACCGAATACCGCAACGTTTCGACCTTTTAGGTCTTTATCAACTTCATAAATACATTTTAATAGTGAACATATATAACCACCAAATCTCAACCATTGGTCGCAATCGATTCCACCTTAATTAGATATAAACACCTCCCCCTTCAAGCTAAAAAACTTCTCTTTTGTCAGTCACATCTCTTAATAGACTCATTAAACTAATCCATTATTCCATTTCTTACCCCTGTCTCAGGCTATGGAATACATCCATGGAGGGTACACAGTGCGCTCCATCAATTGACGTCTTCATCATCACATGTGGTGTGTTTGGCGTCCTCTTTTTTCCCCTGCACATGCACGGCTACGTCATCCGTGACGTCTATCGTCTCGGTCAACTATCGTCATCACGAGCGGTCCTTCTCTCGTCCCGCCCTTCCCGGTCACGTGTAATTTCTCTTACTGCTCCACATGACTAAGTCACATGACCGGCATAGACCTCACTATCAAGCGGCTCTTTAGATACTGCCCATTATGTTCTGATAGTGGACATTTCTCTATCATTTCATAATTACCATTTTGTCTCAGCATAGATATACAGTACAGACCAAAAGTTTGGACACACCTTCTCATTCAAAGAGTTTTCTTTATTTTCATGACTATGAAAATTGTAGATTCACACCGAAGGCATCAAAACTATGAATTAACACATGTGGAATTATATACATAACAAACAAGTGTGAAACAACTGAAAATATGTCATATTCTAGGTTCTTCAAAGTAGCCACCTTTTGCTTTGATTACTGCTTTGCACACTCTTGGCATTCTCTTGATGAGCTTCAAGAGGTAGTCCCCTGAAATGGTTTTCACTTCACAGGTGTGCCCTGTCAGGTTTAATAAGTGGGATTTCTTGCCTTATAAATGGGGTTGGGACCATCAGTTGCGTTGAGGAGAAGTCAGGTGGATACACAGCTGATAGTCCTACTGAATAGACTGTTAGAATTTGTATTATGGCAAGAAAAAAGCAGCTAAGTAAAGAAAAACGAGTGGCCATCATTACTTTAAGAAATGAAGGTCAGTCAGTCAGCCGAAAAATTGGGAAAACCTTGAAAGTAAGGGCTATTTGACCATGAAGGAGAGTGATGGGGTGCTGCGCCAGATGACCTGGCCTCCACAGTCACCGGACCTGAACCAAATCGAGATGGTTTGGGGTGAGCTGGACCGCAGAGTGAAGGCAAAAGGGCCAACAAGTGCTAAGCATCTCTGGGAACTCCTTCAAGACTGTTGGAAGACCATTTCAGGGGACTACCTCTTGAAGCTCATCAAGAGAATGCCTACAGTGTGCAAAGCAGTAATCAAAGCAAAAGGTGGCTACTTTAAAGAACCTAGAATATGACATATTTTCAGTTGTTTCACACTTGTTTGTTATGTATATAATTCCACATGTGTTAATTCATAGTTTTGATGCCTTCATAGTCATGAAAATAAAGAAAACTCTTTGAATGAGAAGGTGTGTCCAAACTTTTGGTCTGTACTGTATATGTTTCTTCTTTTTAATATATGCAAAAGAATAGGGCCGGTGTCGTATGATCCCCTCGACGGGCTACCGGCTCGCGCATCTCATACTCTCCAGTGGGGCAGAAACACAGACACCCATCCCAAACCAAGGGTGCATGAACTTATATTTCTGCATTATTTTTCTGCATATACTCGGGGATGGACAGACACCACTAGTCCATCCTCCCCGAGCCCATACACACACGCCTGGGCGCAACTTTTGCGATCTAATAACTTACTGGGCTCTTTGTTGAGAAAGCAAATCAGCCTAAATATGGTATAAATAAAGGAAAAAGCACGGAGTGAGTGGTTGCCCTATGCCAGTTATTCTCCACCTGCCTTGGGCCTCCGTCTTTTTTTTCAATCAGTCGATATCACCTGAGTGACCTCTGCCTCCTTTTCAAAGGTAGGCATTTATATTTCATTTTCACTATTAGGGTCAGGTCACTTTCCAGTTCTATGAATCCACTGCCCACACTTCATACCATTCTATTCACTTGCATCCTTCTCATTAGGTGTTGCAATATCTCGCCTAGCTTCTAGTTTACCTCCTACAATGCGTCTAATGACATGATACAAGCTCCACATAACCACACCTTCGGAGACCCGAGATGCGCTTGCTCAGCTACCCAATCTTGGAGCAGCCAACTCCAGCACTATTACAATATTACTCATCTTAAATGATTCCTTCTGTCCATCTCTTCATACAATGTCCAGTATAAGGAACACACAGTCCTCCCTCCATGGATGTAAATCCCACCACCTGCATACAGAGTTTCCTGCAATGTAAATAAAAAAACAAAGAATATAAGCATTTAAAAAAAAACAACACTGCTTATGGCCGGGCACTTATACTTCGATACCACATATGCCTTTATACAGGGTTAAAAGAGCGAACCCACTTTAAATTCTCTGTTTAGGCCCCTTGGTTCCATCGCTATTGGAACAAATAATTTCTACTGGTGTGATTTACCAGTTGCCCCCAAAAAACTGATTGAGGCAGGGGTGTTATATACCGATAATATACTTTCTATATAGTGCATTTAGGTAGTGCAGCATTTGTCTGCGGTTTTGCTGCGTTACTGCATCTACACAGAGTGGCAAACACTATTGGAACAAATAATTTCTACTGGTGTCATTTACCAGTTGTCCCCCCAAAAAAACTGATTGAAGCAGGGTTGTTATATACCAATAATATACTTTCTATATAGTGTAGTGCAGCATTTGTCTGCGGTTTTGCTGCGTTACCGCATCTACACAGAGTGACAAACACTATTGGAACAAATAATTTCTACTGGTGTGATTTACCAGTTGCCTCCCAAAAAAACTGATTGAAGCAGGGGTGTTATATACCAATAATATACTTGCTATACAGTATAGTGCATTTAGGTAGTTTACCATTTGTCTGCGGTTTTGCTGCATTACCACATCTACACAGAGTGACAAACGCTATTTGAAGAAATAATTTCTAGTAGTTTGATTAACCAGTTGCCCCCCCCAAAAACTGATTGAACCAGGGGTGTTATATACCAACAATATAATTTCTACATAGTGCATTTAAGTAGTGCAGCATTTGTCTGCTGCTTTGCTGCGTTACCGCATTTACACAGAGAAGAGGCAGGCCATTCCGCAGGGGTTGTAGTGGTCGGGCAGGTGCACCAGGCCGGAGCCTAAGTGGGAAGTTGCAGAAGGTGCGTGGGACTACATCAAAGGATGCACCAGACTTGGTTGAGTGACTCACTGAGCCTTCTGTTTCTGCACCCTCCTCATCCTCTCTATCTGCACCCTCTTCACTCTCTGCTATGTACACCCCCAAAAACACCACCACCACCATATCCCCTCTGCTCGAGTCAGAGGAATTATTTTCCCATTGATTCCCAGACCTTACCGATGCGCAGCCATTATTGGCATCGGATCAGGAAGAGGTATCAAAGGTCGCCATCCAGCTATCTGACGACAGTACCCAGATCAGCCCAAGGAGGGTGGTCCCCGCTGTTGCTGCCTACTCCGAGATCTCTAATGTCAGTGGTGGTGAAGGTGACGAATCCGATGATGACGTGTCGATGGACGTCATGTTGGTGCCCACAAGAGAGGAAGAGGAGGGGAGTTTAAAGGGAGAGACGGAGCAGCAGATAGGGAGGAGAAGGAAGAGAAGCAGGCAGAACTTACAGTGCACAGGAGGCAAAAAGCAGACTGCTAATGTATCTGGAATGAGCCATCCACCATGCATGGTCATGTCTTGCACTCCCAGGTAGAGATGTCCCGAACTATTCGCCGGCGAACATAGCTTGTTCCCTCCCATACCCTCCCACCTCCTATCAAAAAGCAAGGACAGCATCCATCTTAGATTCATTCTGAAGCTGCAGTGTCACAAATTTGACTAAGTTGTAATCGCAATGCAATTAATACAGGTTATATTAATCGCATTGCAAATTCAACTTAGAGCTGGGTTCCTAACCGTGTTGATGGACCACGTGATTGGACCATGTGATCTGACATCACCACAGGTCCTTTAGCCGGCAGCTCATGATTAAAGAAGTAAGAAGAGACCGGCAGCTACGCGATCAAGAGGAGAAGGTGAGTTAATAATTTTTTATTTTTTAACCCTCAATTGACCACCCACTAAGCATTCTGTATTAAAGAATGCTATTATTTTCCCTTATAACCATGTTATAAGGGAAAATAATAACATCTACACAACACCGAACCCAAACCTGAACTTCTGTGAAGAAGTTCGGGTCTGGGTACCACAGTCAGTTTATCACGCACGTGCAAAATGAATTGCACCCGCGCGATAAAAACTGAACAACGGAACGCAATCGCAGTCAAAACTGACTGCAATTGGGTACCTACTCGCGCGGGTTTGCCGCAACGCATCCGGACCTTATCCGGACACGCTCGTGTGAACTCAGCCTAATACAGGTTATATTAATCGCATTGCGAATTCAACTTAGAGCTGGGTTCCTAATGGTTGTATTGCTAGACTATAACGAAGATTGAGAATATAGTGCTATATTCGTTATATTCGTCAATTCTAGCAATACAATCATTAGGAACTTAGCTCTAAGTTGAATTCGCAATGCGATTAATGCAGGTTATATTAATCGCATTGCAAATTCAACTTACCACACTCTGCATCAACTACGTAATTTTCCATGGGAGTTTTGCCATGGATCCCCCTCCGGCATGCCATAGTCCAGGTGTTAGTCCCCTTGAAACAACTTTTCCATCACTATTGTGGCCAGAAAGAGTCCCTGTGGGTTTTAAAATTTGCCTGTCTATTGAAGTCTATGGCGGTTCGCCCGTTTGCGAACATTTGCGTAAATTCGCGTTTGCCGTCGGCGAACAGAAAATTTTATGTTCGCGACATCTCTACTCCCAGGACACCGGCACATGGCTCCGCAATGTGGGCTTTTTTTTAACGTGTCCGCTGCTGACAATAGTGTTGCCATCTGCAGCCTGTGCTGTCAGCGCATAATTCGCAGTAAGCCCAACACTCACCTAGGGATGACCGCCTTAAAAAGGCACCTGGCTTCCCATCACCGAGCCCAGTGGGAGCAACTCCTCCAGAACCCACAAAGCCACACGCCCGGTGCTCCCCGTCCTGCCTCTTCTCCTTCTCCTCTCTCCTCCCAGTTGTCCTCCACTCCACCTTCCACCGTGCCATCGTCGCGTTCATCTGGCAAAAGGCAGGCTTCCTTGCCCCAAATGTTTGAGTGAAAAAAGATGATGACGCCGGATAACCCTCTTGCCCAACAGCTGTCCTCTGGCTTGTCAGAACTGCTAGCCCGCCAACTACTGCCATATAAACTGGTGGACTCGGAGGCCTTTAGAAGGGCATCCCAGAGATATATGGCCACGTTCAGCGGCAAGTGAATGTATCTCTGGCACACAGTGTCGGTGCCAAGATACATATGACCACAGACATGTGGTCTAGCAAACACGGGCAAAGAAGGTACATAACTTTTAGGGCCCACTGGGTGAACCTTCTGACGGCCGTCAAGCATCCAACCTGTGGCACCCGTGTAGATTTGATGTTACCGCCACGGATTGCATGCAGGCCTGTCTGTTCTTCTCCTCCTCCTACTCCATCCTCCCTCTCCTCCTCGGTTGACTCCTCCTTTTCTGCTGCTAGCGTCTCTTCCGCTGTGCCCCCCAAGCTCCCCAGAACCTATTTGACGTGCCAGGTGAGAGGTTGCCATGCTGTGCTGCGTCTGTTGTGCCTGTAAGCCAAGAGCCACACCTGTTCTGCACTCCTTTCAGCTTTGCGGTCACAGGCCGATCAGTGGCTAACCCTGCTCAATTCGACAGTTGGTAAAGTGGTATGCAACAACAGTGCCAATCTGCTGAGCGTGCTGAAACAGGACAAAATAACACACAAACCGTGAATGGCACACGTCCTGAACTTAGTCATGCAGCGATTCGTTGCCAAATACCCCGGGGTCCAGGACGTCTTGCGGCAGGCCAAGAAAATTTCTGGCCATTTTAGAAGAACTTACACAGCCATGGCTCGCCTGAGACAAGTCATCAACAGGAAACTGAAGAGGATTCAGAGGAGGATGGTGCCGGGGTGGAGGAGGAGCAAGAAGAGCATGCTTTAAACTTTTCTGGGATCCCTGGTATTGTCCGTGGTTGTGGGGAGGAGAACGAGGACGACATTATCCTGGATGATGAGCAGGAGCCAGGCCACTACACAGCTTCCAGTTTAGTGCAAATGGGGGCCTTCATGCTCCAGTGTATGAAGAGGGACCCCTGTATAAAAAGCATAAAGGGCAAGGACCCATACTGGGTGGCAACATACTTAGACCCCCATTAAAAACACAAAATGGCAGAAATGTTACCACCATCACAGAGGGCTATCAGAATGCAGCACTTCCAGGCCTTGCTTCGAGAAATGCTGCATTCTGCTTTTTCGGGCGCTGTCAGAGGAATTTCCACTCACAGAGAAAAAGTTGAGGGTACCAATCCAACAGCGCATGCAAGAAGAGGGCGGTTTGAAGATGTGTTGGTGACATCGGATATGAGATCATTCTTGCAGCTAACCCATCGACAGCTGTCCCTTGGATCCAGCCTCAGGGAACGCCTAGACCAACAGGTGTCCGACTACATCAGGTTAACGGCCGATGTAGATGCTCCGAGAAGCTATAAAACCCTGGACTACTGGGTGTGCAGGCTTGACCTGTGGCCAGAGCTGGAACAATTTGCCATGGAACTGTTGGCTTGCCCCTTATCCAGTGTCCTGTCCGAAAGGACGTTCAGTGCAGCAAGGGGGATTGTGACCGATAAGCGCACTCCCCTAGCTCACGACAGTGTGGACTACCTTACATTTCTAAAAATGAATAAGGCATGGATCTCAGAGGAGTTCAACACATGTGACGAGTAATTTCCTCATGACTGCCCACAAATATCCGCCACCTCCCAGAACAAATACACTGGCTGCAGGGCAGGCCAGCACCTCCAAGGGGTAAAGGGCAAGCTCAGGCCATGTGCCCAATTTGGAGACCCAGAAGTTGCAGGGGCTGACCCCTGTCAGTCAGTTCGTGTAGGCGTGTGCACACTTACTGTCCCACCATGTCGCACGTCCCCGTGATGTTCACGATCCAATTTGATATCTGCTTTCGATGTTCTTTTATGCGCCTACCATGGTGATTACGGGTGGCGGGGAATCAGGGTTCCAGACCGGAGATGGAGCGTGAGAAAAAGAGACCAAATTTAAGGGAGGATCCATTTTTTCAAATTTAAAATTAGAGTTGAGATATGGGAGAAATAATTAAAGCATAAAAGTCTGACAACTTTTGAAAGTTTAAGCATTGAATGTAAGGATGTGGTGCGCATTAATTACTGAATAATTTATTAAATTTTATTCCCTGTCACCTATGCATAGCAGGTGTTTATTCACGTCTAAAATTGGATAATGTCAACCCAAGAATGTAACAAAAAAATTATTGAAATTTATTAAGCTGTCAACTAGGTATAGGAGTGGTACATCACACCCAAAAATTGGTGAATTTCACCAAAATATATAACTGACAATTATTTATTTATTTTTAACCTGTCTAATAGGTATAGCAGTGGTACTATACACCTAAATATTTGTTTATTTCGCCAGAAGATGTAACTGACAATTTTTTTTTATTTTTTTTACTGTTCCACTAGTTATAGCAGTGGTACTATACACACCAAAATTGGTGAATTTCATCCTAAAATGTAAATGACAATTTATTTATTTTTTAACCGGCCTACTTGGTATAGCAGTGGTACTATACACCCAAAAATTGGCTAATTTCACCCGAAAAAGTAAATGACAATTTATTTATTTTTTGTTTAACCTGTTTACTAGGTATAGCAGTGGTACTATACACCAAAGAATTTGTTAATTTCACCATAAGATGTAACTGACAATTATTATTTTTTTTTTAAACTAGTTTACTAGGTATAGCAGTGGTAAAATACACACCTAAATAGGTGAATTTTATCCGAAAATGTAAATGAAATTATTATTTTATTTTTTTAATCTGTCTACTAGGTATAGCAGTGGTACTATACACCCAAAAATTGGTTAATTTAACCCGAAATAGTAAATGACAATATTTTTTTTTTCCCGGTCTAATAGGTATAGCAGTGGTACTATACACCCAAAAATTCGTGAATTTCACCAGAAAATATAAATGACAAAGTAGTGAAATGATATAAAATAAAACACGTACAAAAAAAAAAAATGGATTTATGAGGTGGAGTTCCATATGGAGTAGGAGTTTGAGGAGGCGGTAGACGTAGCAGAGTAGGTGAAAGCGGCGGTGGAGGAGGACGAGATAGCCAACACAGGTTTTTGGTTTTAATTAAAATTTAATTTTGTAAAATGAAGGTACACTCCAAAAGAGTGTGAAATATCCAAAATACAAACATGAGCAATTGCGCTGCAGTATAACAATGGCTGCTTAGTGCCGGTATATATGTCTATTCTGCACAAGGTACGGACAAGTCCTGAGGGATCCATGCCTGGTTCATTTTAATAAACGTGAGCTTGTCCACATTGGCTGTGGACAGGCGGCAGCGCTTGTCTGTGATGACGCCCCCAGCCGTGCTAAACACATGTTCAGACAATACACTAGATGCAGGGCACCTGCAAGCACCTCCAAGGCGTAAAGGGCAAGCTCAGGCCATGTGCCCAATTTGGAGACCCAGAAGTTGAAGGGGGCAGACCCGTCATTCAGTACGTGTAGGCGTGTGCACACATACTGCTCCACCATGTTGGTGAAATGCTGCCTCCTGCTAAGACGTTCCATATCAGCTGGTGGTGCTGGTTGTTGTGGCGTGCTGACAAAGCTTTTCCATATTTAGGCCATGCTAACCCTGCCTTCTGAGGTGCTGGCGGTGCCCCAGCTGCGTTGGCGACCTCTTCTTCGTCCTCTGCCTTCGCCTTGTGCTTCCACTGTGCCCCCACTGTCAGGCTGGAATGCCACCAGCAGCGCGTCTACCAGCGCGCGCTTGTACTCCCGCATCTTACGATCACGCTCCAGTGAGGGAATTAAGGACGGTACGTTGTCTTTGCAATGGGGATCCAGCAGCGTGGCCACCCAGTAATCAGCACAAGTTAGAATGTGGGCAACTCGGCGGTCATTGCGGAGACACTGCAGCATGTAATCGCTCATGTGTGCCAGGCTGCCCAGAGGCCACAAAAAGCTGTCCTCTGTGGGAGGTGTATCGTCTGTGTCCTCTGTATCCCCCCATCCACGCACCAGTGATGGCCATGAGCTAGTCTGGGTGCCACCATGCTGTGAACATGGTTCCTCCTCCTCCTCCATCTCCTCCTCATCATCCTCCACCTCCTCATCCTCCAGAACTGTGCCCTGGCTGGACAATTGTGTACCTTGGGTTTGTGGGTGCAGGAACCCACCCTCGGAGCCACATGGGAATGACTGGCCGGAAACCCTACAAAATGATCCGTCTTCCTCCTCCTCCTCCTCCTGTGCCACATCCTCTTCCATCATCGACAGGAGCGTTTTTTCAAGGAGGCATAGAAGTGGGATAGTAAAGCTGAGAATGGCGTTATCGGCACTGGCCATGTTGACGGAGTACTTGAAACTGCGCAACTAGGAACACAGGTCTCGCATGGAGGCCTAGTCATTGGTGGTGAAGTGGTGCTGTTCCGCCGAGCGACTTACCCGTGCGTGCTGCAGCTGAAACTCCACTATCGCCTGCTGCTGCTCGCATAGTCTGGCCAGCATGTGCAAGGTGGAGTTCCACCTTGTGGGCACGTCGAATATGAGGCGGTGAGCGGGAAGGCCGAAGCAGCAGCAGGGTGAGAACGCCAGAAGCGCGCACAGACGGCCCGCACTTTATGCAGCAGCTCTGACATGTCGGGGAAATTTTTAAGGAATCTCTGCACCATCAAATTCAGCACATGTGCCAGGCAAGGGATGTGCGTCAAAGCGGCTATTCCCAGAGCTGCTACGAGATTTTGCCCATTATCGCACACCACCAGGCCGGGCTTGAGGCTGCCTGGCACAAACCACTCATCGGTCTGTTGTTCAAGGCCTATCCACAGCTCCTGCACGGTGTGGGGTTTGTCCCCCAAACAGATAAGTTTTAAAACTGCCTGCTGTCGTTTACCCCTGGCTGTGCTGAAGTTGGTGGTGAAGGTGTTATGCTGACCGGATAAGGAGCTGGTAGAGGATGAGGAAGCAGAGTAGGAGGAGGAAGCAACAGGAGGCAAACTGAATCGCCCTGCAATCCTCGGTGGTGGAAGGACATGCGCCAAACTGCTATCCACCTCAGGCTCAGCCGCCACTGCATTTACCCAGTGTGCTGTTATGGAGATATAACAGCCCTGACCGTGCTTACTGGTCCACGTATCCGTAGTCAGATGCACCTTGCTACAGATGGCGTTGCGCAGTGCACACCTGATTTTGTCCCCTACTTGGTTGTGAAGGGAAGGGATGGCTCTCCTTAAAAAAATGGTAGCGGCTGGGCACGACGTACTGTGGGACAGCCACTGCCATAAGGCCTTTAAAACTATCCGTCTCCACCAGACGGAATGACAGCATTTCAAAGGCAAGTAATTTAGAAATGCTGGCATTCAGGGCTAGGGATCGCGGGTGGGTACTTCCTCTTCCTCTCCAGCGTTTGGGAGATGGAGAGCTGAACGCTTCCGTGGGATATTGTGGAGATGCTTGGTGACCCAGGTGTTGGTGTTGCTGGCAGATCCTCTGTTTGCGGGGTGCCAGGTGGCACTGTCACTCCAGAGGTGGATGAAGAGGCCGCGACTGCAGCAGAAGAGGAAGCAGGAGGAGCCAGAGACCTTTCTTGGTTTTTGAGGTGTCTACTCCACTGCAGCTCGTCATTTGCACTTAAATGCCTGGTCATGCAGGTTGTGCTCAGGTTGATAACGTTTATGCCTCGCTTCAGGCTCTGATTGCACAGCGTGCAAACCACTCGTGTCTTGTCGTCAGCACATTGTCTGAGGAACTACCACGCCAGGGAACTCCTTGGAGCTGGATTTGGTGTGCTCTGTCCCTTGCTGCGGTGGGCAGTAGGAGGCGTACTGTCTAGAGGACGGCCGCTTCGCTTTTGCACCCTGCTCCCTCTTCTGCTGTGCTGATGGCTCTGTGCGACCACCACCTCTTCCTCTGAACTACATCGGTCACTCGCATGACCTTGATTCCATGTGGGGTCGAGGACCTCATCGTCCTCCACATCATCTTCCACCCAGTCTTCACCCCTGCCTTCCTTATCGGTCTGCACACTTTCGAAAGCCCCAGCAGTTGGCACCTGTGTTTCGTCTTCATCCGAGACGTGCTGCGATGGTCCTCCCATGTACTCATCTTGAAAAATAAGTGGTTGGGCATCGGTGCACTCAATCTTTTCCACTTCTGGGGCAGGGCTAGGTGGATGGCCCTGGGAAATCCTGCTAACAGAGTCATCAAAAAGCAGAAGAGACTGCTGCATGACTTGGGGCTCAGACTGCTTGGCTGATTTGCAAGGGGGTGAGGTGAAAGACTGATGGACATCGGCTGCAGGTGCCAACTGTGGTCTTTCAGCAGGAGACTGGGTTGCTGACAGTGGATCCAGTTCCTTCACATTGTCTCCCACCCAATCTTTTATTGCCTGTACTTGTTCAGGCCTCACCATTCGTAGAGCAGCATTGGGCCGGACCAAATACTGCTGCAGGTTTTGTCGCCTACTCGCACCTGAGGAAGGGGTTTCATTTGTGCTAGTAGCTGGCACAGATCGACCACGTCTTCTCCCTGCAACAGGAGCTCCACCAGCAGCACCACGACCTGGGCCACTTCCCTTATTTGACGCTCTCCTCATATTTTTCAAATTTAGGATCTTGCAATAAATGGGTGTTAAATTAATAGTAGAATAGACTATGTAAAGGGTGTATCTCACACGGTCTGAACCAGTGTAGGCCTAAATTAAATATTTCTTTGCCCAAAATGGCTGTATTTCAAATGGCTATATTTTTCAAATGCCTGATTCAAACCCCTGTATGTAGAGGGGGTATCTCACAGGGCCTGAACCACTGTAGGACTGAAGTAAATATATCTTTGCACAAAATGGCTGTATTTCAAATGGCTGTATTTCAAATGCATGATTCAAACCCCTGTATGTAGGGGGGGGGGGGGTATCTCACACGGTCTGAACCACTGTAGGCCTGAAGTAAATATATCTTTGCACAAAATGGCTGTATTTCAAATGGCTGTATTTAAACCGCCTGATTCAAACCCCTGTATGTAGGGGGGTATCTCACACGGTCTGAACTAGTGTAGACCTGAAGTAAATATATCTTTGCACAAAATGGCTGAATTTCAAATGACTGTATTTCAAATGCCTGATTCAAACCCCTGTATGTAGGGGGGTATCTCACACGGTCTGAACCAGCGTATGCCTGAAGGAAATATATCTTTGCACAAAATGGCTGTATTTCAAATAGCTATATTTCAAATGGCTGTATTTCAAATGCCTGATTCAAACCCCTTTATGTAGGGAGGTATCTTACACGGTCTGAACCAGTGTAGGCCTGTAGTAAATATATCTTTGCACAAAATGGCTGTATTTCAAATGCCTGATTCAAACCCCTGTATGTAAAGGGGGTATCTTAAACGGTCTGAACCACTGAAGGACTGAAGTAAATATTTCTTTGCCCAAAATGGCTGTATTTTAAATGGCTGTATTTTAAATGCCTGATTCAAACCCCTGTATGTAGAGGGGGTATCTCACAGGGCCTGAACCACTGTAGGACTGAAGTAAATATATCTTTGCACAAAATGGCTGTATTTCAAATGGCTGTATTTCTAATGCATGATTCAAACCCCTGTATGTAGGGGGGGTATCTCACACGGTCTGAACCACTGTAGGCCTGAAGTAAATATTTCTTTGCACAAAATGGCCTTTATTTCAAATGGCTGTATTTCAAATGCCTGATTCAAACCCCTGTATGTAGAGGGGGTATGTCACAGGGCCTGAACCACTGTAGGCCTAAAGTAAATATATCTTTGCACAAAACAGCTGTATTTCAAATGGCTGTATTTCAAATGCCTGATTCAAACCCCTGTATGTAGGGGGGTATCTCACACGGTCTGAACCAGTGTAGGCCTGAAGTAATATATCTTTGCACAAAAGGGCTGTATTTCAAATGGCTGTATTTCTAATGCATGATTCAAACCCCTGTATGTAGGGGGGGTATCTCACACTTTCTGAACCAGTGTAGGCCTGAAGTAAATATATATTTGCACAAAATGGTTGTATTTCAAATGGCTGTATTTCAAATGCCTGATTCAAACCACTGTATGTAGGGGGGTATCTCACTAGGCCTGAACCAGTGTAGGCCTGAATTCAATATTGGTGCACAAAACAGCTGTATTTCAAATGGCTGTATTTCAAATGCCTGATTCAAACCCCTGTATGTAGGGGGGTATCTCACACGGTCTGAACCAGTGTAGGCCTGAAGTAATATATCTTTGCACAAAAGGGCTGTATTTCAAATGGCTGTATTTCTAATGCATGATTCAAACCCCTGTATGTAGGGGGGGTATCTCACACTTTCTGAACCAGTGTAGGCCTGAAGTAATATATCTTTGCACAAAAGGGCTGTATTTCAAATGGCTGTATTTCTAATGCATGATTCAAACCCCTGTATGTAGAGGTGGTATCTCACAAGGCCTGAACCACTGTAGACCTGAAGTAAATATATCTTTGCACAAAATAGCTGTATTTCAAATGGCTGTATTTCAAAAGCCTGATTCCAACCACTGTATGTAGGGGGGTATCTCACTAGGCCTGAACCAGTGTAGGCCTGAATTCAATATTGGTGCACAAAATGGCGGTATTTAAAATCTCTGAATGTAACCCAAATGTATTAAGGGTGTATCTCACAATGACATCTGCATCAAAGGCTGCCAACAAATTTTTTTGTGCCCAAACGAGTGTTTGTTTAACAACTGAATTTGACAGCAGTATATAAGCCTTTAATTTCACTCGTTGTAACAGTCCTACAGGCTCACCTGAGTCAGAGGACCGCTGGCTGGAGGTAGGAGTGGAGCCCAGTGGCAAGGACAGCAGGCAGGTAGTAGGTGCAGGAAGTCTGGCAGAGGCGTAGTCGGTAGGCAGGCGGTGGGTCAGGGCAGGCGGCAGTAAGCGTGGTCAGACAATCCGGATGGCAACGGTGGTAGCAGTTCAGTAGATAGGGACAAAGCAGAAGAGTAGTCGGTAGGCAGGCGGTGGGTCAGGGCAGGCGGCAGTAAGCTTGGTCAAACAATCCGGATGGCAACGGTGGTAGCAGTTCAGTAGGTAGGGACAAAGCAGAAGAGTAGTCGGTAGGCAATTCCTGGTCAGCAGTGGACTTCCAGTAGTAGCAAGAGCAGCAGATGAGGAGAAGCTTGATCAAGGCTCAGGAGCTCAATAATCAGCAAACTGGAGTGCAAGGGGCTGGACTTATATAGGGAAGTACCAGGTGTGGGGAATCAAGGGGGATGAGCAAGGCTTGGCAAGACTGAGGTTAACTAATAGGCTTCAGGTAGGAATGTCTAGAGAGGACGGTAGCCTAGTAAGCAGGGCTACCGCCTGGGATGTGGCTGGTCATGGGTTCGAATCCCGACAATACTCCCCCCTTCCAAGGTGACCTCTGGGCACTGCAGGGGCAGGCTTACCGGGGTGCCGTTGGTGGATCTCTTTTACCAGTCTGGAGGCGTGGACATTTTCTTCTGGCTCCCAGGAGTTATCCTCGGTAGGGTAACCCTCCCACCCAATTAGGTATTGTAGTCTTCCCCGGTGGATCCTGGAGTCGAGGATCTTTGCAACAGTGTATTCTTCTTCACCCTGTACCCTCACGGGTGGTGGAGGGGGCGAGTGGCGGCCTGTGAAGGTGTTCTCCACGTATGGCTTGAGGAGTGAACAATGGAAGACAGGCTGCACCCTAATGGAGTACGGAAGGTTGAGCCGGAACGTGACCTCGTTGATTTGTGCGGTGATCCGGTACGGACCCATGTATCTTTGGGCCAACTTTTTGGAGGGGACCTTCAATCTGAGGTTCCTGGTGGACAGCCACACCTTGTCTCCCACACGGAAGCCCGGGGTGGGTTTGCGACGTCTGTCTGCTCCCTGTTTAAAGTGCCTCTGGGCAAGCTGGAGGTTGTCTATAATGTTCTTTTGTGCCTCCTGTAGGGTTGTTAGGCGTTCGGCCACTGCTGGGAGGGTGGAGGCGACGGGTAGGTGGGGAATGAACACCGGGTGCGAGCCTGTGTTAGCAAAGAAGGGGCTGTGCTTGGTTGAGCTGTGCTCAGCATTGTTGTAGGCGAACTCGGCCGTGGGGAGATGATCAAGCCAGTCATCCTGCAGGTGGGAGCTGAAACAGTGTAGGTACTGCTCTAGGGTCTGATTAGTTCTCTCCGTCTGCCCATTTGACTGAGGGTGGAAAGCGGAGGACAGGTTCACTTTAACCCCGAGCGCCAGGCAGAAGTTCTTCCAGAACTTTGAGGCAAATTGTACGCCTCGGTCGGAGACCACGTCGTCTGGGATCCCATGCAGCCTGAAGACCTCTCTGAGAATAAGATCGGCCGTCTGTTTGGCGGTGGGTAGGCCTTTGTAGAGGATGAAATGGGCCATCTTGGTGAGACGGTCGACCACGACCAGGATGATGTTCATCCCTTTTGAAGGAGGAAGGTCTACCACAAAGTCCATGGAGATCGAGCCCCAGGGGCGGGAGGGAATCGGGAGGGGTTGTAACAGACCCACAGGAGAGGAACGAGGAGTCTTATTGCGGGCACAGACCGTGCACGAGGAGATGTACCTCTTGATGTCCTCCTTGTATGTTGGCCACCCGAAGGAGCGGGAGAGAAGCTCCTGGGTCTTTCTTGTGCCAAAATGGCCGGCCACCTTGGAGTCATGGTTGAGTTTGAGCACTTTGAGCCGTGCGATTTCTGGTACATATAGTTGTAGGTCCTGATGAAACCAATGACCGTTCTTAAACGTAAGGCTGACATTCCCTGTGGGGTAGGCGAGGAAGGGGTCATTTTCATATCCTTCTTTGATTGTGCCCAGGAGTTCTTTAGAGTAGGTGGCCCCTACGACCCTTCTCTCGGGTAGGATGTTATTTTGGCCCTTGTCACTCTGTGAGGGCTCGGAAAACATTCTGGAGAGGGCGTCAGCCTTGCCGTTTTTTGATCCGGGGCGATAGGTGATGAGAAAGTTGAAGCGGGAAAAGAATAGGCTCCATCTGGCCTGTCTGGCTGAGAGTCTCTTAGCGCTGCGGATGAACTCGAGGTTCTTGTGGTCAGTTAGTACGATTATGGGGTTGGTGGCTCCCTTCAGCAGGTGTCTCCACTCGGAGAAGGCATCCTTGATCGCTAGTAGTTCTTTGTTCCCCGATGTCATAGTTCTTCTCGGAGGGGGACATCTGGCAGGAGAAATATGCGCACGGGTGTAATAGCATCCTCTCCCCTGTCCGTTGTGACAAAACTGCCCCCACAGCGGAGTCTGATGCATCCACTTCGACTGTAAATGGCAGCTCGGGGTTCGGGTGGATTAGGATTGGAGCAGAAGTGAAGAGGAGTTTTTAACTTGGTGAAGGCCTCCTGGGCCTCAGGTGTCCAGGAGAAGGGGACTGCCTTCTTGGTGAGTTGGGTGATTGATGCTATGACCTTGGAGAAGTTCCGGATAAACTTCCGATAGAAGTTGGCGAAGCCAATTAATCTTTGTATCTCCTTCTCGTTTCTCGGAACGGGCCAGTTCATCACAGCTTGGACCTTCCCCGGGTCCATACTTAGGCCCTCAGGGGAGATGATGTATCCGAGGAACTGAGAGGTGGTTCGCTCAAACTCGCATTTCTCTAGCTTGATATAGAGAGAGTTCTGTTGGAGTCTCTGCAGTACCCTGCGGACGTGTACGCGGTGCTGCTCGAGGTCTTCAGAGAAGATCAAGATGTCGTCCAGGTAAACGACTACAAACAGATCCAGCATGTCCCTGAGGACGTCGTTAATGAAGTGCTGGAAGGTGGCGGGAGCATTGCAGAGTCCGAAAGGCATGACCAGGTACTCGAAATGACCATAACGTGTCCGGAAGGCGGTCTTCCATTCGTCCCCAGGGCGGATTCGGACGAGGTTGTAGGCCCCTCGAAGGTCGAGTTTAGTGAAGATCTTCGCTGCCCGGAGTCTCTCGAGGAGTTCTGAAATCAGTGGGAGCGGGTACCGTTTTTTTACGGTTATGTTGTTAAGCTTTCTGTAGTCTATGCAGGGACGCAGGGAGGAGTCTTTTTTCTCTACGAAGAAAAAGGGGGCTCCCGCTGGGGAGGTAGAGGGCCGGATGAACCCCTTCCTCAGGTCCTCGTCCAGGTACTCTTTCAGAGCCTTGAGTTCAGGCTCTGAGAGGGGGTAGATACTGCCAAAGGGTATTTTGGCCCCGGACAACAGTTCTATAGGGCAGTCGGAGGGTCGGTGTGGTGGCAGCTTGTCTGCGTTTTTCTTGTCGCAGACATCCTGGAACTCGCTGTATTGAGGGGGTAGCAGATCCTTGACGGATAGTTTTGAGATGGTGGTGTCTTCAGGTGGAAGGATGGGTTTGTGGGAGCAATTTAGCGAGCAGAACTCGGACGGGAATCGTATGCAGCGGGTTTCCCAGTCCACCGAGGGGTTGTGGGTGGCCAACCATGGGATGCCCAAGATCACCGGGAACTTCGGCGAGGCGATCAGCGAGAAGTGGATCTTTTCTTTTTTTCAATCAAATCGTTTTTTATTGTTCAAATAAAATTGGTATATCACAATACATTTTGTATCACAATTTTCTTGGAGTTTTCTCCCCTCCGAATCACAAATATACACAATTATAAAAACATTATCATCTGTCCATATATTTGTTACATCTTCTACAATCATTGTACATAATGAATATACCAAGATATAGACAAATCATTTACAAAGTCATTTGACTGTTATAACCCCAACAACACCCACCCTCCCTCCCCCACCAGCCAAACCCCCCCCCTCCCCAGATCAGAGCATGAATTTCCAAGATCTTTTATATTACAACATGAGTGTGAGACAACCATTCATTCCACAACTTTTCAAACTTCAAGGGACATCCCCTCCTAACAAACACTCCCTTCTCTAATGTTAACATATCATTCACCTTTCTCACAAATTCATCCACCGTTGGCGGACTCCCATGGATCCACCTAAAGGCAATCAATTTCCTGGCCACATACAGTAGTCTCCCAACTGCCACCTTGACCGCCTCTCCCCCACCAATCTCCTTCACATATCCCAGCAAACATATCTTAGGGTCCTTCTGCACCCTCAACTCCAGGTTACGATTAATCAAAGACAACACCTCATCCCAATATCTACTTAGCACTGGACAAGACCAAAGCATATGAAATAGATCTGCACCTTCCGCCATACATTTTGGACAATTGTCATCAGTTCTAATCCCAATTTTCCGCAAAAATACTGGAGTTTTGTAAACTCTGTGGATGATAAATAGTTGTGACAACTTGCCCTGTTCACTTACAGACACTCTCGGAACTGCCTCCAATATATCTTCCCACTGTTCCTTTGGGATGTCCCCCAAATCCTTTTCCCATTTTCTCATCCTAGTAAGGGGGAATTCTACCAGAAATTTGTCTAAAAGCAGAGTATACACCTGTGATATCAAACCTCTCTTTCCTCCAGCTGGGAGAACCAGTTTATGGACCACATCCACTTTTGCAATAGTGCATCCCTTCCTTATCGTGACCTCATATGCGTGTCTCAGTTGCAGATATTGATAGAACCACACTTTGGGAATGAGAAGTGGATCTTTTCACGGTGATCGGGTTCTATGAGGAGTTGTAGTTCGGTGGTCTCGTGAGTGGCCGGCCCCGAGGAGAGTGGGGATCCGTCGACGGTTTCCAGGTCAACAGGGGCTGCCTTGATTGTCAGTGGAATGTTCTTTTCGCGGGCAAAGGTTAGGTCCATGAAGTTGCCTCCCGCCCCGGAGTCTAACATCACTGAACAGGGGAGTTGTCGCCCCTCAATGTCGATGAGGATGGGAACGATGAAGTGGGATCCATGAGCCGCCGTGTTGTTATTTTCCGGGGCTGCTGGCGGGGTTGGAGTCTGTGGTTGCTCCTTTAGTTCCGTGACGGCAATAGTCTTTCGGATATTATGAGGACATTTGATGGCAAAATGTCCCGGCTCCCCACAGAGGCAGAGGTTTTCGGCCAGCCGTCTCTCCTTCTCAGCTGTGGATAGAGACCTACGTAGAGCGTCGACCTGCATAGGTTCAGTTGCTGATTGGGGGTCGCGCTGGGCGGTGGAAGAGAAGGAGTAAGTGGGTCTGTGGTCCGAGGACCAGAGTCTTTCTTTCTTCCTCTCGGAGAGTCTTTGATCTATCCGGATGCATAACTGAATGAAGTCATCCAGATCATCCGGGGCCTCAACTCTGGCGAGTTCGTCCTTTATTAATTCGGACAGGCCTCGCCGGAATTGGCTCCTCTGTGCCGCTGGATTCCAGGTGGTGTCTGTGACCCAACGGCGAAACTCGGCGGTGTATTCAGCGACGGAGCGTCTCCCTTGCTGCAAACCATGTAGTCGCGCCTCGGCTGTCGCACAGCGGTTGGGGTCGTCGAAGACTTGGCTCATGGTGGTGATGAAGTTGTTTAGGTTGTCCAGGAGCTGACTGTTAGTCTCCACGTAAGGTAATGCCCATGCTAATGCTTCATCCGTCAGGAGATTGACCATGAATAGCACCTTCTTTTTCTCGGTGGTGAAGGGGGCCGGGTACATCTGAAAATAGATGCGGCATTGGTTTAGAAACCCCCGATACTGGCGTCTGTCGCCGCCGAATCTTGATGGGAGTGGCATGCGGGTGTCTGCGGCCGCGCCGCGGACGTCCAGGAGTTGCCTCTGTAGTTCAATAATCTCCCTTTGCTGGCTTTGGACTACGCCTTGGAGCTGGGCAAATTTCTTCTGATATGTAGTACCAAATTCTTGAAGTTCGGAGACCTGCTTACGCAGAGTGGCCATTGCGGACTCCATAGTGCGGCTGATTATTCTGTAACAGTCCTACAGGCTCACCTGAGTCAGAGGACCGCTGGCTGGAGGTAGGAGTGGAGCCCAGTGGCAAGGACCGCAGGCAAGTAGTAGGTGCAGGAAGTCTGGCAGAGGCGTAGTCGGTAGGCAGGCGGTGGGTCAGGGCAGACGGCAGTAAGCGTGGTCAGACAATCCGGATGGCAACGGTGGTAGCAGTTCAGTGGATAGGGACAAAGCAGAAGAGTAGTCGGTAGGCAGGCGGTGGGTCAGGGCAGGCGGCAGTAAGCGTGGTCAGACAATCCGGATGGCAACGGTGGTAGCAGTTCAGTAGGTAGGGACAAAGCAGAAGAGTAGTCGGTAGGCAATTCCTGGTCAGCAGTGGTAGCAAGAGCAGCAGATGAGGAGAAGCTTGATCAAGGCTCAGGAGCTCAATAATTAGCAAACTGGAGTGCAAGGGGCTGGACTTATATAGGGAAGTACCAGGTGTGGGGAATCAAGGGGGATGAGCAAGGCTTGGCAAGACAGAGGTTAACTAATAGGCTTCAGGGAGGAATGTCTAGAGAGGACGGTAGCCTAGTAAGCAGGGCTACCGCCTGGGATGTGGCTGGTCATGGGTTCGAATCCCGACACTCGTGCTGATGCTGCAAGGCCTGAAAATAGTGTTTTTTGTCAAAAAAAGTGTGTTTTTCAAACCCCAGAAAATGATGGGTGCATTTCTAGCTTAAATTGCACACTGACTAATCAAGATGTTGTAGATTGCCAAAATTGTGTTTTTTTTGCAACAGAAAAATGAAAGATGTATATATTAAACTTGAATTTAACACTTTGAGATCTGGAAAATACAGTTTTTTTTTAAATAAAGTGTGTTTTTCAAACCCCAGAAAATCATGGGTGTATTTCTACCTTAAATTGCACACTGACTAATACAGATGTTGTAGATTGCCAAAAAAGTCTTTTTTTGGTAACAGAATAGGAAAGCTGTATATATTAAACTTGAATTTAACACTTGCAGATCTGGAAAATACATTTTTTTTTTTAAATAAAGTGTGTTTTTCAAACCCCAGAAAATGATGGGTGTATTTCTACCTTAAATTGCACACTGACTAATACAGATGTTGTAGATTGCCCAAAAAATCTTTTTTGGCTAAAAGAATATGAAAGCTGTATATATTAAACTTGAATTTAACACTTGCAGATCTGGAAAATACCGTTTTTTTTGTAAAAAAAAATGTGTGTTTTTTAAACCCCAGAAAATTATGGGTGTATTTCTAGCTTAAATTGCACACTGACTAATCCAGATGTTGTAGTTTGCCCAAAAAAAATGGTGATTTGCAATGTCCCAAAAGCTCAGATGCAGTGCTGGTGCACTGAGCATGCATAAAATGGCCGCAACCGCCGCCGCCACCCACCTAACTAACAGAATTATAAAAGTTATTTATTTTTTGGTCAATGGCCTCAGGGCAGGGTAAAACGATTGTGTCCTGTTCCCACACAACTATTTCTAGGTAGATCGCTGAGTTAGATTCTCTCCTATTCTCTCCCTGAAATCACAAGTCCAGCAGCATCCTCTCCCTACTCTTGTAACAGCAGAGTGCTGTGCAGCGCTACGTGACTCAAGCTTATATAGAGCCTGGGTCACATGCTGCTCTGGCCAATCACAGCCATGCCATTAGTAGGCATGGTTGTGATGGCCTCTTGGGGCAAGTAGTATGACGCTTGTTGATTGGCTGCTGTGCAGCCTTTCAAAAAGCGCCAAGAAAGGGCCAAACACCGAACCCGAACTTTTACGGAAATGTTCGGGTTCGCGTCCGGGGTCCAAAAATCCTGAAGTTTGGTACGAACCCGAACTTTACAGTTCGGTTTGCTCAACCCTAGTGAAAGCCTATTGGCTAATTTTTGGGGCCTGTACTGGCCTACAGTTACATTTTTATCCTGTGACCGCCTAATGTACTGCCAGCCACAGAATCCAAAGTTCTTTGCTGTCAAGTGAATGCCTATTGGCTAATTTTTAGGGCCTGTACTGGCCTACAGTTACATATTTATCCTGTGACCGGCTATTGAACCTCCAGCCATAGAATCCAAAGTTCTTTGCTGTCAGGTGAATGCCTATTGGCTAATTTTTGGGGCCTGTACTGGCCGACAGTTACATATTTATCCTGTGACCGGCTAATGAACCTCCAGCCATAGAATCCAAAGTTCGGTATGGCAGTGTTATCCGGTCACTGTGCAGAGGTGTTATCCGGTCAATGTATGGCGGTGGTATCCAATATCTGGTTGGCCATAACTGTATCCCTTTCCCTGCCCACGCCATCATTTTTTAAACCTGGCATGAGCGGTAAAAATATGCAGATTGCGGTGCTAAGGACCTTTGCGCCACAGTCTGTGTCAGAAATATGCCTAACATACACGTATTTCTATATCATAAAGGATCACCTAAGTGTATTATTACTCGGGGGTAGGGATAATATCTTTATATTATATAGATTCTAGTGTATTATACTGTGTACTGTATTTCCCAGTAGAAAATGATCCGTGGGAAACAATCCTCATCCCTGACCACCAGAACCAGGTAACGCTCTGTCAGTACATGGCAGCCTCCCCTATCTGCCACGCTGCTCCGATGTGTACTGGTGCTTATTCTGACACTAGGGCTGGGTTCACATCCTATTTTTGCCATCTATTTAATGCATACCAAAAATGTATGCGTTAACAGATGCCTCAGACCAATTCAGTACAGTGGCGTCCGTTCACTATACAGATCCATGGTGGGGAAAAAAATTACGTTAACGTATGCATTTTTTTAAAGGGTTTCTATCACTTCATTTCACCTATTTAGCTTTCAGACACTAGCGATCCGCTAGTGTCTGCTTTATCTAACCATCCTAATATAAGAGCTTATTGTCCTGCCGTTTAGCTAAAAAAATAACTTATATAGATATGCAAATGAGCCTCTAGGTGCTATGGGGGCGTGATTAGCACCTAGAGGCTCCGTCTACCTTAACAAACTGTCGCCGCCCAGCGCGTCCCTCCAGCCCGCCCATCTCCTCCGGAATGCGATGCTCCTCGTATTCGGCGCATGCGCAGTGAATGTCTGATCGCTTCCCTGCTCAGACATCTCCACTGCGCCTGCGCCGATGACGTCATAGTGCTCCGAGGAACAGGCGCAGTGGAGATGTCTGAGCAGGGAAGCGATCAGACATTCACTGCGCATGCGCCGAATACGAGGAGCATCGCATTCCGGAGGAGATGGGCGGGCTGGAGGGACGCGCTGGGCGGCGGCAGTTTGTGAAGGTAGACGGAGCCTCTAGGTGCTAATCACGCCCCCATAGCACCTAGAGGCTCATTTGCATATCTATATAAGTTATTTTTTTAGCTAAACGGCAGGACAATAAGCTCTTATATTAGGATGGTTAGATAGAGCAGACACTAGCGGATCGCTAGTGTCTGAAAGCTAAATAGGTGAAATGAAGTGATAGAAACCCTTTAATAGACACCACAGGATACAAAAACGTGGAGTGCTGCACACTGGTATACATCAAACCAATAGGAAATAGATAGGAAATTAAAAAAAATTAGGCTCCAGCAGGGCACATTTTTGAGAGTTTCCCTTTAAGATGCATAAAAATGGCCCCTGATTAAAATACATGTTTTTTGTGGGAATTTTTGCCAATGATCCCCCTCTGGTATATTACTGTCCATTTTGTGGGACTATTTGTGTACTTCTAGTAAGTGTTTGCTGGCTGCAAATATGAGCTGAAGGTTTTTCGCGAACCGTCCCAGCCGATGTTCGTCCATCACTAGTGGCAAAGAGACATAGTGTGGAGGTGGCGGCCACATGAGGAGACCACAAAGAGGCAAGGTGACATAGTTTTGAGAAGGCAGCAGGAGTATACCACAAAGTGGCAAGGTGACATAATGTGGATATGGCAGCCGCATCAGGAGACCACAGCGTGGCAAGGTGACATAGTGTGGAGATGGCAGAAGCAGGAGTATACCACAGAGTGGCAAGGTGACATAGTTTGGAGATGGTAGCATGAGCAGGAAGATTCCACAGAGTGGCAAGGTGACATAGTGTGGAGATGGCAGCAGCATCAGCAGACCACAGAGTGGCAAGGTGACATAGAGTGGAGGTCGGAGCAGCATGAGGAGACCACAGAGTGGCAAGGTGACATAGAGTGGAGGTGGCGGCAGCATAAGGAGACCACAGAGTGGAAAGGTTACATAGAGTGGAGGTAGGAGCAGCATCAGGAGACCACACAGGGGTAAGGTGGCATACTGTGGAGGTGGCAGCTGCATGAAGAAACCACAGAGTGGCAAGGTGACATAGTGGTGAGGTGGAAGCAGCATAAGTAGACCACAGAGTGGCCCAATCACAAAGTTTGTTGGTGGTGGCAGCATCAGAAGGCCACGGAGTGGCACAATGTCATAGTGTGGAGGTGGCGGTAGCATGAGGAGGCCACAGTGTGGCAAGGTGACATAGTTTGGAGCTGGTGGCTCCATGAGGAAACCAGAGAGTGGCAAGGTGACATAGTGGTGAGGTGGAAGCAGCATGAGGAGACCACACTGTTGGCCAATCACAGAGTCTGTAGGTGTTGGCAGCATCAGGAGGACACAGAGTGGCAAGGTGACATAGTGTGGAGGTGGGGGCAGCATGTAGAGACCACAGAGTGGAAAGGTGACACAGAGTGTAGGTAGGAGCTGCATCAGGAGACCATAGAGTGGCAAGGTGGCATAGAGTGGGGGTAGGAGTGTAACACCCCAGAGTTGTGTTACTAAACTCTTTTACCCCGTTACAATCTGTTAAGAGTGTTAACCTTGTCATCTCATGTAATTTTACATTATATCCTCACAACTGTGCATTATAAGCCTTGTCAAATGTATACTGTTGTCATTCTTCATGTTCACCAGCAGGTGTAAGCAATGTTCTGGCAAGAGGCTAAGTTCAGTTTAGTATATCTAGGCTGGAATAGTTCATTCCAGTTTTGCTCCCCCCTCTGTGAGCAGAGTGGGTTGCGCCCACATCCTGCCTCATGGGTGGAGAAGGAAGTTAGAGTGAGTGTGCCAGCCACCCCTGCTAGGGGAAGGCTGTGCGTGTAGGAGCTCCCAGATATAGAGAATCAAGCCAGGATCTTGTTTCGGCTGAGACATTGATCATCATCCCCAACCTGAGCCCTTCAGTCTCAGCTAGAAAAAGCAAGCAGACAACTCCAGAATTCCAGGAAGAAATCATACCCTGTGACGACAACTGTGAGTAAAGTCCAGAGACCCAGGAGAAGCCATATTCCTCCCTAGCTAGTCAGTCCCCCGACAGCAGAAGATAGAAATTGCAGAAGCCAAATTCCTGCCACAGTATAGAGCTACAAAGCAGACGTCCTTTCCTGCAAGCTCCAGGTACATGAGAGAGCAGAAGATAAATTCCTGCCAACCATTGCCAATACCTGCTGGGACCTAAGACTAAAGCTGTATCTTGCTTGGATGAAAGCTACTCTCAGTAAAGACACGTTTGAACTTTACCAAAGGTCTGGATCTCAATTTCTGCTGCAAAATCCCTCTATTATTCCTACTAGCACCACACAAATTTTATTGCAAGAGAGCCAGGATCCAGGAGTCCAGCCATATCCAGGTAGGAGACACCATTGACACAATTACCAATACCATACATAGACATTACACCACTCTGGCATTCCGAACCTGGGGCGTGAGTTATAACATCTTTGGAGGGCCCTGTGACAGTACCCTGCGCACGCTGCTATTGCGTCACAAACAAAACTATATACTATTATACCCATATCCTGACCCACTGCATAATTTGGCATTCGTGTAACCGTACCACGGTCCTGCTCATTGCAGGAGCAGCATGAGGAGACCACAGAGAGGCAAGGTGACATAGTGTGGAGATGGCAGCAGCAGCAGGAGGATAACACAGAGTGGCAAGGTGACATGATGTGGCTATGGCAACAGCATCAGGAGACCACAGAGTTGCAAGGTGACATAGTGTGGAGATGGCAGCAGCAAGAGGATACCACAGAGTGGCAAGGTGACATAGTGTAAATATGGCAGCAGCAACATCATGAGATCACAGAGTGGCAAGGTGACATAGTGTCGAAATGGCAGCAGGAGGATACCACAGAGTGGCAAGGTGACATAGAGTGGTGGTAGGAGCAGCATGAGGAGACCACAGAGTGGCAAGGTGACATAGTGGTGAGGTGGAAGAAGTATGAGGAAACCACAGAGGGGCCCAATCACAGAGTCTGTAGGTGGTGGCAGCATCAGGAGGCCACAGAGTGGCAAGGTGACTGTCACGGCCTTTGGTTTGCACTGTGACACTGTTGCCACACTCGCGGTTGCCCGCGGCAACGTGTTGCTGTGAGAGCATGAGGTGGCAGTGTCTTGGCCTTCTGGGTGATTGCCGTGACATGGTTGCCACGCATGCTGCTGCCGGTGGTAACGTGTGGTTTGGTATGCTTGTGTGTGTGCACTTCCCCTTTAAGTGGCTTCCTTCCTCTGTCTAGTGTTGGAAGGGTTAACTCCCTTCCTAGTGTTTTGTGAGCACTGGGTTTATGTGTGTGTGGGTGTGGCTGCTTGGGCTATTTAGCCTCTGCTGGATACCGAAAGCTCAGTGTTCCTCCAGCCTTGGTGTATGCTGGTGGTTCACTGTTCCTGGCTTTTACCATCTGTCCAGTGAGGGCCATCCTTGTGGTCATTGATGTTATGGTGTCTATTTCCCTTCCTATCTTTTGATTTGTGTGGGTTATGTTCAGGGTGTTGTATGTCTTGTGTTGAGTTACATGGCTGGTGATGTTTGGTGTCCAGCATGTTTGCTAGACATTCCCCTGTCTCACGTTTATTGCAGCTATGGTTGTCCTGGGTTCCTGCGTGGTTGTGGTTTGTACTGTGTCCTTTAATGTTGGTGTGGACAGCAGCACTTGTGCACGGGTTCCAGTCAGTGTGTCTGTGGCAGGTAAGTGTGTTATGGGTTTCGCTTACCTGCCAACTCCATATGCTGTATGTGTTCCCCTCATCTTGCAGCCTGGCCTCAGATAGAGACTCCTGTTCCTCCATGACTGGGATGAACAGGTTGTCTCTTCCCGACTCCTTGGTGAGGGATTACCAGGGCAACTCAGGGTCTCTAGGAATCCAGAGTATGAGCCATCCTACTATCGAGGTCCGCTCAAACGGTGAGGAGTCAGGGAGAGGATTAGGGATGCTGTAGGAGGTGACCTGCTCCCTTTTAACTTCTTTTGGCGAGGCTGATCCCCTTCTACCCATTGACACTGCACGGTGGGGGGTTTCCCCCACTCCCCACCATCACAGTGACATAGTATGGAGGTGGCGGCCGCATGAGGAGACCACAGAGTGACAAAGTGACATAGAGTGGAAGTACATAGGAGCAGCATTAGGAGAAGACAGCGTGGCAAGGTGACATAGTGTGGAGGTGGCAGCCTCATGAGGAGAACAGAAAAGAGAAAAGGTGACATAGTAGTGAGGTGGAAGCAGCATGAAGAGACCACAAAGTGCCAAATCACAGAGTCTGTAGGTGGTGGCAGCATCAGGAGGCCACGAAGTGGCACAATGACAAAGTGTAGAGGTGGTGGCAGCATCAGGAGGCCACAGAGTGGCAAGGTGACCTAGTGTGGAGGCAGCGGAAGCATCATGAGGCCACAGAGTGGCAAGGAGACATAAGGTAGTGTGTAGGTGGCAGCCGCATGAGGAGACCACAGAGCGGTAAGGTGACATAGTGATGAGGTGGATGCAGCATGAGGGGACCAAAGAGTGGCCCAATCTCAAAGACTGTTGGTGGTGGCAGCATCAGGAGGCCACAGAGTGCCACAATGTCATAGTGTGGAGGTGGCGGTAGCATGAGTAGGCCACAGAGTGGAAAGATGACATAGTATAGAGGTGGCAGCCACATGAGGAGACCACAGAGAGGCAAGGTGGTTTAGTAGTTAGGTGGAAGCAGCATGAAGAAACCACAGAATGTCCCAATCACAGAGTCTGTAGGTGGCGGCAGCATCAGGAGGCCATAGAGTGGCAAGTTGAGATAGTGTGGAGGTGGAGGCCGCATCGGCAGCCCACAAAGTGGCAAGGTGACATAGAGTGGCCGTACATGGGAGCAGCATCAGGGGAAGACAGATTAGTAAGGTGACATAGTGGTGAGGTGGAACAGCATGAGGAAACCACAGAGTGGCCCAATCAAAGAGTCTGTATATGGTGGCAGCATCAGGAGGCCACAAAGTGGCACATTGACAAAGTCTAGAGGTGGTGGCTAGAGTTGAGCGGACACCTGGATGTTCGGATTCGACGGGTTCGGTGGAACTTCGGAAAAAAGTTCGAGTTCGGGACCCGAACTTGACCCGAACTTGACCCCAAACCCGAACCCCATTGAAGTCAACGGGAACCCGAACTTTTGAGCACTAAAATGGCTGTAAAAATTTCATGGAAAGGGCTAGAGGGCTGCAAATGGCGTCAAAATGTGGTTAAGAGTATGGCAAGTGCTCTGCTAACAAATGTGGATAGGGAAATGACTTAAAATTAGGGATGAGCGAACCCGAACTGTATAGTTCGGGTTCGTACCGAATTTTGGGGTGTCCGTGACACGGACCCGAACCCGAACATTTTCGTAAAAGTCCGGGTTCCAGTTCGGTGTTCGGCGCTTTCTTGGCGCTTTTTGAAAGGCTGCAAAGCAGCCAATCAACAAGCATCATATTACTTGCCCCAAGAGGCCATCACAGCCATGCCTACTATTGGCATGGCTGTGATTGGCCAGTGCAGCATGTGACCCAGCCTCTATATAAGCTTGGGTCACGTAGCGCTGCACGTCAATCTGCTGATACAAGTGTAGGGAGAGGTTGCAGCTGCGACGTTAGGGCGAGATTAGGCAGTGATTAACTCCTCCAAAAGACTTCATTCAGTGATCGATCTACAGCTGTGGATCATTGAACTGCTGCTATTCAATTGCTCGCTGTTTTTAGGCTGCCCAGAGCGTTTTTCAGTCACTTTTTTCTGGGGTGATCGGCGGCCATTTTGTGGCTTGTGGTGCGCCAGCACAAGCTACCACCAAGTACATTTAACCATCAACAGTGTGGTTATTTTTTGCTATATCCTACATCAGGGTCAAGCTGTCTTCAAGTGCATTTAACCATCAATAGTGTGGTTATTTTTTGGCCATATACTACATCAGGGGCAAGTTGAGCCTGTCACGAAGTGCATTTAACCATCAATAGTGTGGTTATTTTTTGTCCATATACTACATCAGGGGCAAGCTGAGCCTGTCACCCAAGTGCATTTAACCATCAATAGTGTGGTTATTTTTTGGCCATATACTACATCAGGGGCAAGCTGAGCCTGTCACCCAAGTGCATTTAACCATCAATAGTGTGGTTATTTTTTGCTATATCCTACATCAGGGTCAAGCTGTCATCAAGTGCATTTAACCATCAATAGTGTGGTTATTTTTTCGCCATATACTACATCAGGGGCAAGCTGAGCCTGTCACCCAAGTGCATTTAACCATCAATAGTGTGGTTATTTTTTGGCTATATCCTACATCAGGGTCAAGCTGTCATCAAGTGCATTTAACCATCAATAGTGTGGTTATTTTTTGGCCATATACTACATCAGGGGCAAGCTGAGCCTGTCACCCAAGTGCATTTAACCATCAATAGTGTGGGTATTTTTTGGCTATATCCTACATCAGGGTCAAGCTGTCATCAAGTGCATTTAACCATCAATAGTGTGGTTATTTTTTGGCCATATACTACATCAGGTGCAAGTTGAGCCTGTCACCCAGCGCCTAAAAAATAGGCCTCACATTTATATTCATCCAAATCTGTCATTACTGCTTTAGCTGGTCAAGTTATTTAGTGTCCGTCAAAGCACAGTTTTTGTTCTGGGTTGAAATACAATTCCCAATTTTGCAATTCTCAAAATTAGTGGTTTCTGCTGTATCAGGCCTACTTTAAATCTATCCCTAAAAGGGTATATTAGAGTCAAGGTGCTGATAGGGTAATTCTCAAGAACTTCACACACACGCTACAGTGCAGATCCAAGTCTAATTCTGTGATTAAACGTATACCTGTCACCCAGCGCCTAAAAAATAGGCCTCACATTTATATTCATCCAAATCTGTCATTACTGTTTTAGCTGGTCAAGTTATTTAGTGTCCGTCAAAGCACAGTTTTTGTTCTGGGTTGAAATACAATTCCCAATTTTGCAATTCTCAAAATTAGTGGTTTCTGCTGTATCAGGCCTACTTTAAATCTATCCCTAAAAGGGTATATTAGATTCAAGGTGCTGATAGGGTAATTCTCAAGAACTTCACACACACGCTACAGTGCAGATCCAAGTATAATTCTGTGATTAAACGTATACCTGTCACCCAGCGCCTAAAAAATAGGCCTCACATTTATATTCATCCAAATCTGTCATTACTGTTTTAGCTAGTCAAGTTATTTAGTGTCCGTCAAAGCACAGTTTTTGTTCTGGGTTGAAATACAATTCCCAATTTTGCAATTCTCAAAATTAGTGGTTTCTGCTGTATCAGGCCTACTTTAAATCTATCCCTAAAAGGGTATATTAGATTCAAGGTGCTGATAGGGTAATTCTCAAGAGCTTCACACACACGCTACAGTGCAGATCCAAGTCTAATTCTGTGATTAAACGTATACCTGTCACCCAGCGCCTAAAAAATAGGCCTCACATTTATATTCATCCAAATCTGTCATTACTGTTTTAGCTGGTCAAGTTATTTAGTGTCCGTCAAAGCACAGTTTTTGTTCTGGGTTGAAATACAATTCCCAATTTTGCAATTCTCAAAATTAGTGGTTTCTGCTGTATCAGGCCTACTTTAAATCTATCCCTAAAAGGGTATATTAGATTCAAGGTGCTGATAGGGTAATTCTCAAGAACTTCACACACACGCTACAGTGCAGATCCAAGTCTAATTCTGTGATTAAACGTATACCTGTCACCCAGCGCCTAAAAAATAGGCCTCACATTTATATTCATCCAAATCTGTCATTACTGTTTTAGCTGGTCAAGTTATTTAGTGTCCGTCAAAGCACAGTTTTTGTTCTGGGTTGAAATTCAATTCCCAATTTTGCAATTCTCAAAATTAGTGGTTTCTGCTGTATCAGGCCTACTTTAAATCTATCCCTAAAAGGGTATATTAGATTCAAGGTGCTGATAGGGTAATTCTCAAGAACTTCACACACACGCTACAGTGCAGATCCAAGTCTAATTCTGTGATTAAACGTATACCTGTCACCCAGCGCCTAAAAAATAGGCCTCACATTTATATTCATCCAAATCTGTCATTACTGTTTTAGCTGGTCAAGTTATTTAGTGTCCGTCAAAGCACAGTTTTTGTTCTGGGTTGAAATACAATTCCCAATTTTGCAATTCTCAAAATTAGTGGTTTCTGCTGTATCAGGCCTACTTTAAATCTATCCCTAAAAGGGTATATTAGATTCAAGGTGCTGATAGGGTAATTCTCAAGAGCTTCACACACACGCTACAGTGCAGATCCAAGTCTAATTCTGTGATTAAACGTATACCTGTCACCCAGCGCCTAAAAAATAGGCCTCACATTTATATTCATCCAAATCTGTCATTACTGTTTTAGCTGGTCAAGTTATTTAGTGTCCGTCAAAGCACAGTTTTTGTTCTAGGTTGAAATACAATTCCCAATTTTGCAATTCTCAAAATTAGTGGTTTCTGCTGTATCAGGCCTACTTTAAATCTATCCCTAAAAGGGTATATTAGATTCAAGGTGCTGATAGGGTAATTCTCAAGAACTTCACACACACGCTACAGTGCAGATCCAAGTCTAATTCTGTGATTAAACGTATACCTGTCACCCAGCGCCTAAAAAATAGGCCTCACATTTATATTCATCCAAATCTGTCATTACTGTTTTAGCTGGTCAAGTTATTTAGTGTCCGTCAAAGCACAGTTTTTGTTCTGGGTTGAAATTCAATTCCCAATTTTGCAATTCTCAAAATTAGTGGTTTCTGCTGTATCAGGCCTACTTTAAATCTATCCCTAAAAGGGTATATTAGATTCAAGGTGCTGATAGGGTAATTCTCAAGAACTTCACACACACGCTACAGTGCAGATCCAAGTCTAATTCTGTGATTAAACGTATACCTGTCACCCAGCGCCTAAAAAATAGGCCTCACATTTATATTCATCCAAATCTGTCATTACTGTTTTAGCTGGTCAAGTTATTTAGTGTCCGTCAAAGCACAGTTTTTGTTCTGAGGTTGAAATACAATTCCCAATTTTGCAATTCTCAAAATTAGCGGTTTCTGCTGTATCAGGCCTACTTTAAATCTATCCCTAAATGGGTATATAAGATTCAAGGTGCAGATAGGGTAATTCTCAAGAACTTCACACACACGCTACAGTGCAGATCCAAGTCTAATTCTGTCCGTAAACGTATACCTGTCACCCAGCGCCTAAATAATAGGCCTCAAATTTATATTAAGCTAAATCTGTCATTAGTGGTGTGCCTGTATTAGTGTAATACGGTACCTAAATAGATAGCCAGATAGTGTTAGGTGTCTGTAAAAAAAAAGGCCTGAATTTGAATTCAATACATTGGCCCGAATAATATTTTTCTTATTGTGGTGAACGGTAACAATGAGGAAAACATCTAGTAAGGGACGCGGACGCGGACATGGTCGTGGTGGTGTTAGTGGACCCTCTGGTGCTGGGAGTGGACATGGCCGTTCTGCCACAGCCACATGTCCTAGTGTACCAACTACCTCAGGTCCCAGTAGCCGCCAGAATTTACAGCCATATTTGGTGGGGCCCAATGCCGTTCTAAGGATGGTAAGGCCTGAGCAGGTACAGGCATTAGTCAATTGGGTGGCCGACAGTGCATCCAGCACGTTCACATTATTTCCCACCGTCTTCTGCAGAAAGCGCACAGATGGCGCATGAAAACCAAGCCCATCAGTCTGTCACATAACCCCCATGCATATCAGGGAAACTGTCTGAGCCTCAAGTTATGCAGCAGTATCTTATGCTGTTTGAAGACTCTGCTGGCAGGGTTTCCCAATGGCATCCACCTAGCCCTTCCCCAGCGGTGGAAGACATAGAATGCACTAACGCACAACCACTTATGTTTCCTGATGATGAGGACATGGGAATACCACCTCAGCACGTCTCTGATGATGACAAAACACAGGTGCCAACTGCTGCGTCTTTCTGCAGTGTGCAGACTGAACAGGAGGTCAGGGATCAAGACTGGGTGGAAGACGATTCAGGGGACGATGAGGTCCTAGACCCCACATGGAATGAAGGTCGTGCCACTGACTTTCACAGTTCGGAGGAAGAGGCAGTGGTGAGACCGAGCCAACAGCGTAGCAAAAGACAAAGAGGGAGCAGTGGGCAAAAGCAGAACACCCGCTGCCAAGAGACTCCGTCTGCTACTGACCGCCGCCATCTGGGACCGAGCACCCCAAAGGCAGCTTCAAGGAGTTCCCTGGCATGGCACTTCTTCAAACAATGTGCTGACGACAAGACCCGAGTGGTTTGCACGCTGTGCCATCAGAGCCTGAAGCGAGGCATTAACGTTAGCACAACCTGCATGACCAGGCACCTGCATGCAAAGCATGAACTGCAGTGGAGTAAACACCTTAAAAACAAGGAAGTCACTCAGGCTCCCCCTGCTACCTCTTCTGCTGCTGCTGCCTCGGCCTCTTCTGCTGCTGCCGCCGCCTCGGCCTCTTCCTCCGCCTCTGGAGGAACGTTGGCACCTGCCGCCCAGCAAACATGGGATGTACCACCAACACCACCACCTGCGTCACCAAGCATCTCAACCATGTCACACGGCAGCGTTCAGCTCTCCATCTCACAAACATTTGAGAGAAAGAGTAAATTCCCACCTAGCCACCCTCGATCCCTGGCCCTGAATGCCAGCATTTCTAAACTACTGGCCTATGAAATGCTGTCATTTAGGCTGGTGGACACAGACAGCTTCAAACAGCTCATGTCGCTTGCTGTCCCACAGTATGTTGTTCCCAGCCGGCACTACTTCTCCAAGAGAGCCAAGCCTTCCCTGCACAACCAAGTATCCGATAAAATCAAGTGTGCAACGCCATCTGTGGCAAGGTCCACCTAACCACAGATACGTGGACGAGTAAGCACGGCCAGGGACGCTATATCTCCCTAACTGCACACTGGGTAAATGTAGTGGCGGCTGGGCCCCAGGCGGAGAGCTGTTTGGCGCACATCTTTCCGCCGCCAAGGATCGCAGGGCAACATTCTTTGCCTCCTGTCTCCTCCTCCTCCTACTCAGCTTCCTCCTCCTCTTCTTCCACCTGCTCATCCAGTCAGCCACACACCTTCACCACCAACTTCAGCACAGCCCGGGGTAAATGTCAGCAGGCCGTTTTGAAACTCATATGTTTGGGGGACAGGCCCCACACCGCACAGGAGTTGTGGGGGGGTATAGAACAACAGAGCGACGAGTGGTTGCTGCCGGTGAGCCTCAAGCACCGGCCAGGTGGTGTGCGATAATGGGCGAAATCTCGTTGCAGCTCTGGGACTAGCCGGTTTGACGCATATCCCTTGCCTGGCGCATGTGCTGAATTTGGTGGTGCAGAAGTTCATTCACAACTACCCCGACATGTCAGAGCTTCTGCATAAAGTGCGGGCCATCTGTTTGCGCTTCCGGCGTTCACATCCTGCCGCTGCTCGCCTGTCTGCGCTACAGCGTAACTTCGGCCTTCCCGCTCACCGCCTCATATGCGACGTGCCTAACAGGTGGAACTCCACCTTGCACATGCTGGACAGACTGTGCGAGCAGCAGCAGGCCATAGTGGAGTTTCAGCTGCACCACGCACGGGTCAGTCGCACTGCAGAACAGCACCACTTCACCACCAATGACTGGGCCTCCATGCGAGACCTGTGTGCCCTGTTGCGCTGTTTCGAGTACTCCACCAACATGGCCAGTAGCGATGACGCCGTTATCAGCTTTACAATACCACTTCTATGTCTCCTTGAGAAAACACTTAGGGGGATGATGGAAGAGGAGGTGGCCCAGGAGGAAGAGGGGTCATTTTTAGCAATTTCAGGCCAGTCTTTTCGAAGTGACTCAGAGGAAGGTTTTTTGCAACAGCAGAGGCCAGGTACAAATGTGGCCAGACAGGGCCCACTACTGGAGGACGAGGAGGACGAGGATGTGGAGGAGGTGGAGGAGGATGAGGATGAAGCATGTTCACAGCGGGCTGGCACCCAACGCAGCTCGGGCCCATCACTGGTGCGTGGCTGGGGGGAAACGCAGGACGATGACGATAGGCCTCCCACAGAGGACAGCTTGTCCTTACCTCTGGGCAGCCTGGCACACATGAGCGACTACATGCTGCAGTGCCTGCGCAACGACAGCAGAGTTGCCCACATTTTAACGTGTGCGGACTACTGGGTTGCCACCCTGCTGGATCCACGGTACAAAGACAATGCGCCCACCTTACTTCATGCACTGGAGCGTGATAGTAAGATGCGCGAGTACAAGCGCACGTTGGTAGACGCGCTACTGAGAGCATTCCCAAATGTCACAGGGGAACAAGTAGAATCCCAAGGCGAAGGCAGAGGAGGAGCAAGAGGTCGCCAACGCAGCTGTGTCACGGCCAGCTCCTCTGAGGGCAGGGTTAGCATGGCAGAGATGTGGAAAAGTTTTGTCACCAAGCCACAGCTAACTGCACCACCACCTGAACGTGTTAGCAGGAGGCAACATTTCAATAACATGGTGGAACAGTACCTGTGCACACCCCTCCATGTACTGACTGATGGTTCGGCCCCATTCAACTTCTGGGTCTCCAAATTGTCCACGTGGCCAGAGCTAGCCTTTTATGCCTTGGAGGTGCTGGCCTGCCCGGCGGCCAGCGTTTTGTCTGAACGTGTATTAAGCACGGCAGGGGGCGTCATTACAGACAAACGCAGCCGTCTGTCTACAACCAATGTGGACAAGCTGACGTTTATAAAAATGAACCAGGCATAGATCCCACAGGACCTGTCCATCCCTTGTGCAGATTAGACATTAACTACCTCCCCTTAACAATATATTATTGTACTCCAGGGCACTTCCTCATTCAATCCTATTTTTATTTTCATTTTACCATTATATTGCGGGGCAACCCAAAGTTGAATGAACCTCTCCTCTGTCTGGGTGCCGGGGCCAAAAAATATCTGACAGTGGCCTGTTCCAGTGGTGGGTGACATGAAGCCTGATTCTCTGCTATGACATGAAGACTGATTCTCTGCTTACATGAAGCCTGAATCTCTGTTATGGGACCTCTCTCCTCTGCCTGGGTGCCTGGGCCTAAATATGTGACAATGGACTGTTCCAGTGGTGGGTAACGTGAAGCCTGATTCTCTGCTATGACATGAAGACTGATTCTCTGCTGACATGAAGCCTGAATTTCTGTTATGGGACCTCTCTCCTCTGTCTGGGTGCCGGGGCCTAAAAATATCTGACAGTGGCCTGTTCCAGTGGTGGGTGACATGAAGCCTGATTCTCTGCTATGACATGAAGACTGATTCTCTGCTGACATAAGGCCTGAATCTCTGTTATGGGACCTCTGTCCTCTGTCTGGGTGCCGGGGCCTAAAAATATCTGACAGTGGCCTGTTCCAGTGGTGGGTGACATGAAGCCTGATTCTCTGCTATGACATGAAGACTGATTCTGCGCTGACATGAAGCCTGAATCTCTGTTATGGGACCTCTCTCCTCTGTCTGGGTGCCGGGGCCTAAAAATATCTGACAGTGGCCTGTTCCAGTGGTGGGTCACATGAAGCCTGATTCTCTGCTATGACATGAAGACTGATTCTCTGCTGACATGAAGCCTGAATCTCTATTATGGGACCTCTCTCCTCTGTCTGGGTGCCGGGGCCTAAAAATATCTGACAGTGGCTTGTTCCAGTGGTGGGTGACATGAAGCCTGATTCTCTGCTATGACATGAAGACTGATTCACTGCTGACATGAAGCCTGAATCTCTGTTATGGGACCTCTCTCCTCTGTCTGGGTGCCGGGGCCAAAAAATATCTGACAGTGGCCTGTTCCAGTGGTGGGTGACATGAAGCCTGATTCTCTGCTATGACATGAAGACTGATTCTCTGCTGACATGAAGCCTGATTCTCTGCTATGGGACCTCTCTCCTCTGCCTGGGTGCCTGGGCCTAAATATGTGACAATGGACTGTTCCAGTGGTGGGTGACGTGAAGCCTGATTCTCTGCTGACATGAAGCCTGAATCTCTGTTATAGGACCTCTCTCCTCTGTCTGGGTGCCGGGGCCTAAAAATATCTGACAGTGGCCTGTTCCAGTGGTGGGTGACATGAAGCCTGATTCTCTGCTATGACATGAAGACTGATTCTCTGCTGACATGAAGCCAGATTCTCTGCTATGGGACCTCTCTCCTCTGCCTGGGTGCCTGGGCCTAAATATGTGACAATGGACTGTTCCAGTGGTGGGTGACTTGAAGCCTGATTCTCTGCTATGACATGAAGACTGATTCTCTGCTGACATGAAGCCAGATTCTCTGCTATGGGACCTCTCTCCTCTGTCTGGGTGCCGGGGCCTAAATATATGACAATGGACTGTTCCAGTTTTGGGTGAAGTGAAGCCTGATTCTCTGCTATGACATGAAGACTGATTCTCTGCTGACATGAAGCCTGATTCTCTGCTATGGGACCTCTCTCCAATTGATATTGGTTAATTTTTATTTATTTTATTTTTATTTTTATTCATTTCCCTATTCCACATTTGTTTGCAGGGGATTTAACTACATTTTGCTGCCTTTTGCAGCCCTCTAGCCCTTTCCTGGGCTGTTTTACAGCCTTTTTAGTGCCGAAAAGTTCGGGTCCCCATTGACTTCAATGGGGTTCGGGTTCGGGACGAAGTTTGGGTCGGGTTCGGATCCCAAACCCGAACATTTCCGGGAAGTTCGGCCGAACTTCTCGAACCCGAACATCCAGGTGTTCGCTCAACTCTACTTAAAATAACATAAAATACGTAAAAATAAAAAATTACAATCTGGATCTAGGAGGACCAGGTCCATATGGAGTAGGAGGTTGAGGAGGCGTTGGATGAGGCGGTGTAGGTGGGAGCGGCGGTGGAGGAGGAGGAGGTAGCCTACACTGTTTTGTTTTTTTTTATTTTATTTTTAAAATTAGGGTACACCCCAAATCATTGGGAAATATAACCTGTGATAACCCCCCTCCAGTCATGCTAAACACACGTTCAGACAATACACTGGCTGCAGGGCAGGCCAGCACCTCCAAGGGGTAAAAGGCAAGCTCAGGCCATGTGCCCAATTTGGAGACCCAGAAGTTGCAGGGGCTGACCCCTGTCAGTCAGTTCGTGTAGGCGTTAGTGTTGAGCGTGAATATTCAAAAAGCGAATTTTTTTCGCGAATATCGCAATTTCGAGATTTCGCGAATATTTCGAATATAGTGCTATATATTCGTAAAAACGAATATTCGTTTTTGTTTTTTTTTAACAAAATTACAGTACACATATAATTGATTGTTTCCCAAAGGTTCAAAAGCTCAGAACTTAGTCACATTGCCGAGAAAGTGATTGAGGTGCGAATCTTCGTAAGGCGATTATATTAGCGCATAGGCGAATATCTGCACTTGTCCCAGAACAGAGGCAAAGGGCTTTGCATTCATACTTTAGTGAATTGAGTTGCGAATCTTCCTAAGGCGATTATATTAGCGCACAGGCGAATATCAGCACTTGTCTTCAGAACAGAAAGGCAAAGGCCTGTGCATTCATATAGTATAGCACCATATTCGCGAATATCTAGAACTTCGAAAATTTCGACTTACGAATATTCGTATTTTTTATTTTAGTTTCCACCGTACAGATTACATTCATCTGTACTCTGTCAACTACTTTCATCACCCCCCACTGTATCTCGATTGTTTCCCAAAGGTCCAAAAGCTCAGATCTTAGTCACATTGCCGAGAAAGTGATTGAGGTGCGAATCTTCGTAAGGCGATTATATTAGCGCATAGGCGAATATCTGCACTTGTCCCAGAACAGAGGCAAAGGGCTTTGCATTCATACTTTAGTGAATTGAGTTGCGAATCTTCCTAAGGCGATTATATTAGCGCACAGGCGAATATCAGCACTTGTCCCCAGAACAGAAAGGCAAAGGCCTGTGCATTCATAAGGTATAGCACCATATTCGCGAATATTTAGAACTTCGAAAATTTTGACTTACGAATATTCGTATTTTTTATTTTAGTTTCCACCGTACAGATTACATTCATCTGTACTCTGTCAACTACTTTCATCACCCCCCACTGTATCTCGATTGTTTCCCAAAGGTCCAAAAGCTCAGATCAGAAGTTGCAGGGGCTGACCCCTGTCAGTCAGTTCGTGTAGGCGTTAGTGTTGAGCGCGAATATTCGAAAAGCGATTTTTTTCGCGAATATCGCAATTTCGAGATTTCGCGAATATTTCGAATATAAAAACGAATATTCTTTTTTTTTTTTTTTTAACAAAATTACAGTACACATATAATTGATTGTTTCCCAAAGGTCCAAAAGCTCAGAACTTAGTCACATTGCCGAGAAAGTGATTGAGGCGCGAAATTTCGTAATGCGATTTTATTAGCGCACATGCGAATATCGGCTCTTCGTGAGGACACTAATCCCTCCCTCATTTTAGATTGTGGGCCAATGAGAAGGAGTCCAACAGGTTAGCAACATCCCTAGCAACCAATCAGAAAGTTGCCCACCCCATTACTATATAAGATTTTGTCACGGCATCCATTTTGTGCAGTTTCATGTGGTGGTGATTGAGAGAGGAGCTTGGAACTGTGCAGTGCTTTGCTTTTTTAAAAGCAAATTACAAATCGAATTGTTTAATCTGATAGTGTTAGATAGGGTAGGTTAGTGTAGCTGATAGGTTAAAGATTAGGGTACAGAGTTAGGAGAAAAATAATAATTTATTTCGGTTAGTGAATAGATTAGTGTAGCTGATAGTTTCTAGTGCAGGGTGCAGTGTAGGGCCTAGTTAGGAGAAATATAATAATTTAGGTTAGTGAATAGTTAGCTGATAGTTTCTAGTGCAGAGTGCAGTGTAGGGCCTAGTTAGGAGAAATATAATAATTTAGGTTAGTGAATAGTTAGCTGATAGTTTCTAGTGCAGAGTGCAGTGTAGGGCCTAGTTAGGAGAAATATAATAATTTAGGTTAGTGAATAGATTAGTTAGGTGATAGTTTCTAGTGAAGGGTGTAGGTTAGTTATAGTGTAGGCTTTAGTTTTCCTTTATTACTGTTTAGTTTGTGTCGTGTCAGTGTCTACGTCCTTTAGTGTAGTTTATTAGTTTTCCTTTATTACTGTTTAGTTTGTGTCGTGTCAGTGTCTACGTTCTTTGTTAGTTAAAAAAAAAGACAAAAAAAAGTTTATTCGTTTTAGTGTTTTTCTTTTACTTGTTATTCGGTGTATTGTCCGCGTCAGTGTCTACGTCCTTTAGTGTAGTTTATTAATTTTCCTTTATTACTGTTTAGTTTGTGTCGTGTCAGTGTCTACGTCCTTTGTTAGTTAAAAAAAAAAAAAGACAAAAAAAAATGTATTTGTTTTAGTGTTTTTCTTTTACTTGTTATTCGGTGTATTGTCCGCGTTGTTTTCTTTATTGTACGACAGTCCCCATCCCAATAAACTTATTCCCAAAATCAAATTATATTATTTAATTTTTCTATAAATTCAAAAAATAAAAATAATGAGGTCTTCACGAACAAGCAGCAGGGGTAGGAGAGTAGTTGGTCCCAGTGCTGGACAGCTGCCAGCACGGGGCCGCTCCTCTACCCACCAAGGTGCGGACGCAGGTGTCAGGGGCGTCCGCCTTATTCGTGAATATTTTGGGACTGGCAGCAGGAGAATTACCTCACAGGATGCCGAGGAAGTTATGTCTCTCGTGGCACAAGGCAGTGCCACAGAGTCCTCTGCCCCGGCTCCGAGCAGCAGCTGCACTTCGTCTCCTGCAGGACCAACCCCCAGCCCCCAAGAATCGTCTCTGCTCCTGTTTGACAGCGACAGTGAGAGGGACATCTTGGGGGAGGTAATGCAGGAGGCTGATTTGCAGTTCAGTCCTGAGGGTCAGGACCTTATGGAAGGGATGGAGGAGGAGATGGAGGGGGTACCACCTGTATGTACCCCAGTGACATCCCTTCCAACAGGTGCGGGCGGTTTCAGCCAGCAAAACCCCACACCTAATCAGACCCAGGTGTCAGCGAGGGGACAGAGGAGCCAGATCAGGGGCCCCACGTCTGCTGTTCGCCTCAGTCCACCACTGGTTGGCCCGGTGTCTGACATATCGGGGGACGAAGAGGAGGGTGATCGAGAATGGGTGCCACCTCCCTTGTCAGGCATCAGCAGCAATGATGAGGAGGAAGGTAGGCACCAGAGGCAAATGGTGCGACAGGTTGCCAGTGAGCCCAGAGTCAGGGGCTCCACTGGTAATGGCAGTAGGAGGAGGCAGCAGCAGCCACCTCCACCTGTCCGCACCGAGCCCGAGCAGGCGCAAGTCAGCACCGCCCCATCTGACAGGAGGGTGGTGCGTAAGTCGCCTGTTTGGGCTTATTTCACCCTGGCACCAGATGATGCCACAATTGGCATTTGTAATCTGTGCCATGCCAGGGTGAGGAGAGGGAGGTCTGCGGCTCGGCTGGGTACCACTGCCCTCACCCAGCACCTGAGAGTCAACCACTGGCGGGAGTGGGAACAGATGCGGGGTGGTCACAGCAGTGGCGCCACCAGTAGTGCACAGGGGACAGCAGCTCCTGCCACTGTTCTGCAGCCACCCCAACCACTTCCAACAAGGCGTTCCCACTCCCCCGCTCCCTCTCCTAGAGGTACTGGCATCCAGACCTCTGCCTCCACCGCACCCTCCTCTATGCCCTCCACTGCCGTCCAGCGCCAGCCCACGGTTGCTGACCTTTTTGAACGCACCGCGCCCTATGCCCCCGGGGACCGACGCGTGCGTTCACTCAATGGGCTCCTGGCAAGGGTTATCGCCCAACATCTGCTGCCCTTCAATCTTGTGGACAGCAATCCATTCCGGCAGATGTTGGAGCAGGCACAACCCAGATGGCGTGTCCCCAGCCGCCATTTCTTTGCCAGGACTGGCGTCCCTGCCCTACACCAGCACATTGTGCAGAATGTATCCCTGTCGCTGGATCATGCTGTCAGTGACAGGGTGCATCTGACAATGGATGCTTGGACCAGCAGGCATGGCAGGGACGCTATATCAGTTTTACTGCCCATTGGGTTTCCCTCCGAGGCGCCGGGGAGGGAACGGCGGCATCTGACTTTGTGGTGCCGCCCCGGGGTGTCCAGGGGAGAACTGCTGCTCTCCCCTCACAAGCCACTGTCTCCACTGCTGCTGAGCCCCCCAGCAAGCGTCCCCGAAGCTACGCAAGTGTGGTGCACGTCCGCTGCCAGGCCGTGCTCCAGCTTGTGAGCTTAGGGGAACGGAGACACACTGGACCTGATGTTCTGGCCGCACTACAGGCTCAGGTCCAGAAGTGGCTGACACCCCGAAGGCTCCAGGCAGGTATGGTTGTCTGTGACAACGGCAGCAACCTCCTCGCCGCCCTCCATGCTGGCAGTCTTACCCACGTACCCTGCATGGCACATGTCCTCAACCTAGTTGTGCAGAAGTTCCTCAGAACATACGAAGGGTTGAGTGACATTGTGCTAAGGGTACGGAGGATTGCCAGCCACTTTAGACGCTCCCCAACTGCTGCCGCGTCCCTGTCCAGACTGCAGCGGGACAACAGCCTGCCACCTCACAGGCTGATTGTCGACAGCGTGACGCGGTGGAACTCCACCCTCCACATGCTGGAGAGGTTGTGGGAGCAGCGAAGGGCGGTGAGGGAATACCTGCTGGACCAAGGCACTCCAGGGCCAACCAACCCACTCCCATACATCACTAATGCGGAGTGGGGGCAGATACAGCAGGTCTGCCACGTGTTGGCCCCATTTGAGCAGGCGACCAAGATGGTCAGCGGGGAGCATGTCGGCCTCAATGACGTGCTCCCCATAGTGTTCCTGCTGGACAGGACACTAGATCGCCTGCTCGAGGCTGGGGAGAGTGCCTTGGTGGAGCAAGAGGAGGCAATGCTTCACCAGGACGAGGAGGATGAGGAGGAGGAGGACAATGATGATGTGGAAGTCCAGGAGTCTGGGCCTGGTCAGGAGGGAGAGACGGTGTTGGGGGCACCGTTAGTCCGGGGGTGGGGCAGCTCCGACCGGGAGCATCAGCAACAGCAGCAGGAGGACCAAGAGGTCATGGTCCTGGGCATCCATGAAGAGTCACAGCGGGCTGTCCTCTTCCCTATGGCTGCCCACATGCTGCGATGCCTCCGGAGGGACCCCCGGATCAAGAGAATCAATGAGAGGGAAGATTATTGGTTGGCCACCCTTTTAGACCCTCGCTGAAAGGGGAAACTGGAGCAGTTCATCCCAGACTGCCGTAGACAGGCCCGGATGGATCAACTGCGGGCCTGTCTGATCAAGCGGCTGGAGCAGGCCAACCCTCGGCCTCACGCTCCAGTTCTCCCCGCCCATCTCACCCAGCAGGTGGCTGGCCCCAGCAGCACCAGCCGAGCAGGTGACCTTATGGGTGAGATGCGGTCGTTCTACCAGTCTGCGCGACCCAGTAGCAGCAGCAGCAGCAGTCACCACCAGCGGCTGGCCCGCATGGTGGCAGACTACATGGGGTCCGTTGGTGCTTCCGACAGCATGAGCACCGACGACCCCATGGAGTACTGGGTTGCCAGGCTGGACACCTGCCGCGAGCTCGCTCAGTATGCGCTGGAGTTACTATCTTGCCCCCCCTCCAGCGTACTGTCTGAGCGGACATTTAGCGCGGCAGGTGGGGTGGTCACGGACAAGCGGACCCGTCTGTCCACAGAGTCAGTGGACAGACTTACATTAATTAAAATGAACGAGTCCTGGATCGGCAGTGACTTCTTGTCCCCCGCTGTCGGTTCAGGCCGTTGAAGGGTCCCTTGTCCATCCCTCTCCTTGTCTCTCCCTCCAAAACTTCGTTTTTTTTAAATGATATATTGATATATTATTAGATTAATTAATTTTCATTATGTAATTTGACTTAAATTGATTGTTACCAATCCAAAAACTAAATTAAATAGACACGCCGCATGCATCGGTAGTCAACAATTTATTCTTTAAAGCATATTGAGTCAGTATCAGAACACTGTGGCTACACAGCCAGCCTAACCGTGTGATGATTCCTACACGCCAGATGTCTTATTTCATTTATGGGCTTACCATGGCCTGTTGATTTCCCATTAAGCAGTACACATTGCTGCTGCCAACTTTGAACCTGCTGCTGACTGACATGTCATATTTCATTTATGGGCTTGCCATGGCCTGTTGATTTCCCATTCCGCAGTACACATTGCTGCTGCCAACTTTGAACGTGATGCTGTCTAAAATGTCTTATTTCATTTATGGGCTTACCATGGCCTGTTGATTTACCATTAAGCAGTACACATTGCTGCTGCCAACTTTGAACCTGCTGCTGACTGACATGTCATATTTCATTTATGGGCTTACCATGGCCTGTTGATTTCACATTCCGCAGTACACATTGCTGCTGCCAACTTTGAACCTGCTGCTGACTGACATGTCATATTTCATTTATGGGCTTACCATGGCCTGTTGATTTCCCATTCCGCAGTACACATTGCTGCTGCCAACTTTGAACGTGATGCTGTCTAAAATGTCTTATTTCATTTATGGGCTTACCATGGCCTGTTGATTTCCCATTCCGCAGTACACATTGCTGCTGCCAACTTTGAACGTGATGCTGTCTAAAATGTCTTATTTCATTTATGGGCTTACCATGGCCTGTTGATTTCCCATTCCGCAGTACACATTGCTGCTGCCAACTTTGAACGTGATGCTGTCTAAAATGTCATATTTAATTTATGGGCTCACCATGGCCTGTTGATTTCCCATTCCGCAGTACACATTGCTGCTGCCAACTTTGAACGTGATGCTGTCTAAAATGTCTTATTTCATTTATGGGCTTACCATGGCCTGTTGATTTCACATTCCGCAGTACACATTGCTGCTGCCAACTTTGAACCTGCTGCTGACTGACATGTCATATTTAATTTATGGGCTTACCATGGCCTGTTGATTTCCCATTCCGCAGTACACATTGCTGCTGCCAACTTTGAACGTGATGCTGTCTAAAATGTCTTATTTCATTTATGGGCTTACCATGGCCTGTTGATTTACCATTAAGCAGTACACATTGCTGCTGCCAACTTTGAACCTGCTGCTGACTGACATGTCATATTTCATTTATGGGCTTACCATGGCCTGTTGATTTCCCATTCCGCAGTACACATTGCTGCTGCCAACTTTGAACGTGATGCTGTCTAAAATGTCTTATTTCATTTATGGGCTTACCATGGCCTGTTGATTTCCCATCCCGCAGTACACATTGCTGCTGCCAACTTTGAACGTGATGCTGTCTAAAATGTCTTATTTCATTTATGGGCTTACCATGGCCTGTTGATTTCCCATTCCGCAGTACACATTGCTGCTGCCAACTTTGAACGTGATGCTGTCTAAAATGTCTTATTTCATTTATGGGCTTACCATGGCCTGTTGATTTCCCATTCCGCAGTACACATTGCTGCTGCCAACTTTGAACGTGATGCTGTCTAAAATGTCTTATTTCATTTATGGGCTTACCATGGCCTGTTGATTTCCCATTCCGCAGTACACATTGCTGCTGCCAACTTTGAACGTGATGCTGTCTAAAATGTCTTATTTCATTTATGGGCTTACCATGGCCTGTTGATTTACCATTAAGCAGTACACATTGCTGCTGCCAACTTTGAACCTGCTGCTGACTGACATGTCATTTCATTTATGGGCTTACCATGGCCTGTTGATTTCCCATTCCGCAGTACACATTGCTGCTGCCAACTTTGAACGTGATGCTGTCTAAAATGTCTTATTTCATTTATGGGCTTACCATGGCCTGTTGATTTCACATTCCGCAGTACACATTGCTGCTGCCAACTTTGAACGTGATGCTGTCTAAAATGTCTTATTTCATTTATGGGCTTACCATGGCCTGTTGATTTCCCATTCCGCAGTACACATTGCTGCTGCCAACTTTGAACCTGCTGCTGACTGACATGTCATATTTCATTTATGGGCTTACCATGGCCTGTTGATTTCCCATTCCGCAGTACACATTGCTGCTGCCAACTTTGAACGTGATGCTGTCTAAAATGTCATATTTAATTTATGGGCTTACCATGGCCTGTTGATTTCCCATTCCGCAGTACACATTGCTGCTGCCAACTTTGAACGTGATGCTGTCTAAAATGTCTTATTTAATTTATGGGCTTACCATGGCTTGTTGATTTCCCATTCCGCAGTACACATTGCTGCTGCCAACTTTGAACGTGATGCTGTCTAAAATGTCTTATTTCATTTATGGGCTTACCATGGCCTGTTGATTTCCCATTCCGCAGTACACATTGCTGCTGCCAACTTTGAACGTGATGCTGTCTAAAATGTCTTAATTATTTTTTGGGCTTACCATGGCCTGTTGATTTACCATTAAGCAGTACACATTGCTGCTGCCAACTTTGAACCTGCTGCTGACTGACATGTCATATTTCATTTATGGGCTTACCATGGCCTGTTGATTTCCCATTCCGCAGTACACATTGCTGCTGCCAACTTTGAACGTGATGCTGTCTAAAATGTCTTATTTCATTTATGGGCTTACCATGGCCTGTTGATTTCCCATTCCGCAGTACACATTGCTGCTGCCAACTTTGAACGTGATGCTGTCTAAAATGTCTTATTTCATTTATGGGCTTACCATGGCCTGTTGATTTCCCATTCCGCAGTACACATTGCTGCTGCCAACTTTGAACGTGATGCTGTCTAAAATGTCATATTTAATTTATGGGCTCACCATGGCCTGTTGATTTTCCATTCCGCAGTACACATTGCTGCTGCCAACTTTGAACGTGATGCTGTCTAAAATGTCTTATTTCATTTATGGGCTTACCATGGCCTGTTGATTTCACATTCCGCAGTACACATTGCTGCTGCCAACTTTGAACCTGCTGCTGACTGACATGTCATATTTAATTTATGGGCTTACCATGGCCTGTTGATTTCCCATTCCGCAGTACACATTGCTGCTGCCAACTTTGAACGTGATGCTGTCTAAAATGTCTTATTTCATTTATGGGCTTACCATGGCCTGTTGATTTACCATTAAGCAGTACACATTGCTGCTGCCAACTTTGAACCTGCTGCTGACTGACATGTCATATTTCATTTATGGGCTTACCATGGCCTGTTGATTTCCCATTCCGCAGTACACATTGCTGCTGCCAACTTTGAACGTGATGCTGTCTAAAATGTCTTATTTCATTTATGGGCTTACCATGGCCTGTTGATTTCCCATCCCGCAGTACACATTGCTGCTGCCAACTTTGAACGTGATGCTGTCTAAAATGTCTTATTTCATTTATGGGCTTACCATGGCCTGTTGATTTCCCATTCCGCAGTACACATTGCTGCTGCACACTTTGAACGTGATGCTGTCTAAAATGTCTTATTTCATTTATGGGCTTACCATGGCCTGTTGATTTCCCATTCCGCAGTACACATTGCTGCTGCCAACTTTGAACGTGATGCTGTCTAAAATGTCTTATTTCATTTATGGGCTTACCATGGCCTGTTGATTTCCCATTCCGCAGTACACATTGCTGCTGCCAACTTTGAACGTGATGCTGTCTAAAATGTCTTATTTCATTTATGGGCTTACCATGGCCTGTTGATTTACCATTAAGCAGTACACATTGCTGCTGCCAACTTTGAACCTGCTGCTGACTGACATGTCATTTCATTTATGGGCTTACCATGGCCTGTTGATTTCCCATTCCGCAGTACACATTGCTGCTGCCAACTTTGAACGTGATGCTGTCTAAAATGTCTTATTTCATTTATGGGCTTACCATGGCCTGTTGATTTCACATCCCGCAGTACACATTGCTGCTGCCAACTTTGAACGTGATGCTGTCTAAAATGTCTTATTTCATTTATGGGCTTACCATGGCCTGTTGATTTCCCATTCCGCAGTACACATTGCTGCTGCCAACTTTGAACCTGCTGCTGACTGACATGTCATATTTCATTTATGGGCTTACCATGGCCTGTTGATTTCCCATTCCGCAGTACACATTGCTGCTGCCAACTTTGAACGTGATGCTGTCTAAAATGTCATATTTAATTTATGGGCTTACCATGGCCTGTTGATTTCCCATTCCGCAGTACACATTGCTGCTGCCAACTTTGAACGTGATGCTGTCTAAAATGTCTTATTTAATTTATGGGCTTACCATGGCTTGTTGATTTCCCATTCCGCAGTACACATTGCTGCTGCCAACTTTGAACGTGATGCTGTCTAAAATGTCTTATTTCATTTATGGGCTTACCATGGCCTGTTGATTTCCCATTCCGCAGTACACATTGCTGCTGCCAACTTTGAACGTGATGCTGTCTAAAATGTCTTAATTATTTTTTGGGCTTACCATGGCCTGTTGATTTACCATTAAGCAGTACACATTGCTGCTGCCAACTTTGAACCTGCTGCTGACTGACATGTCATATTTCATTTATGGGCTTACCATGGCCTGTTGATTTCCCATTCCGCAGTACACATTGCTGCTGCCAACTTTGAACGTGATGCTGTCTAAAATGTCATATTTAATTTATGGGCTTACCATGGCCTGTTGATTTCCCATTCCGCAGTACACATTGCTGCTGCCAACTTTGAACGTGATGCTGTCTAAAATGTCTTATTTCATTTATGGGCTTACCATGGCCTGTTGATTTACCATTCCGCAGTACACATTGCTGCTGCCAACTTTGAACGTGATGCTGTCTAAAATGTCTTATTTCATTTATGGGCTTACCATGGCCTGTTGATTTACCATTAAGCAGTACACATTGCTGCTGCCAACTTTGAACGTGATGCTGTCTAAAATGTCTTATTTCATTTATGGGCTTACCATGGCCTGTTGATTTACCATTAAGCAGTACACATTGCTGCTGCCAACTTTGAACCTGCTGCTGACTGACATGTCATATTTCATTTATGGGCTTACCATGGCCTGTTGATTTCCCATTCCGCAGTACACATTGCTGCTGCCAACTTTGAACGTGATGCTGTCTGTCCTGATAAGTTATTCAGAGCTATGTTTAGCCCTTTTACTAGACATTTTCCATCTTCCATCCTGTTGATGCTGCTATTGAATTTGCTGATCAGGCTGATTTTGGTTTAGTCCTTACACTACATCATTATATTTAAATGTTGATTATGCATTTCCTACTGAGTTGTGCCAAGTTATGTTTAGACCTTATGCTCAACCATTTCAAACTTCCATCTTGTTGATGCTGCATCTGTCTATCCTGAACATGTAGTTATAATTACTCTTTATTCTTCAATTTTATCATTAAATTATGATGCTGCCTATCCTGCAATAATGTAGACCTTTTACTATGGTGTTTACATTTACCTGCTTTTGTCTGCCCTGTTCCTGCAGAGTTTAGTTTACCTATCTGTGGCATTTAGACAACAGATTTTTCTATATTTTTTTTTTAACTCGTTTTATTGAAGTTTAACAACAAGCATGGTTCATCACATTCCGGAGCAATGGCAGCCCTAGCAGGGGAGCCACTAGCTCCATACAATACAGTCATGATACATAGTGCGTCAGGTAATTATCGGGGACATTACCACAACTTGGCATCTGAGGGACTATATATATACGTTCCAGTATTCAAACACCCAACGCAGTGGGGTCCTCCGACACAGAATGCAAATGCCTAGATTGTAAGGAATGAAGTGAAGAGCTCCACTCTCCCCACACTTTCTGAAATTTACTTGGGCACTTTCTATGAATATATACCACTTCCTCCATACTCATTGCATGATTCATCAAGGTCTTCCATTGGCCTACCGTAGGAAGTCTTTCCGCCATCCACCTCAGCGCCACAGCCTTCCTAGCTAAGAAAAGAGCCTCCCCCAAGAATATTCTCTGATGATGTGTCCACTGTTCCTCCTCTAATATCCCCAGTATACATATTTTAGGGCAGAATTCTATCGAAACAGGCAACATTGTGGAGAGAATTTCTACAATTTTACCCCAAAAAGCTTGTAGGTATCTGCATCCCAAAAATCAAATACCAGAAATCAGCACTCTCCTCTTGACATCTATGACACCTGCTGCTGGGCATTATCCCCATTTTATACAACCTAAGAGGTGAGTAATAGCTCCTATGCAATATGAACAATTGTGTCAGTTTATTATTTTCCGATGGGGAGACCTTAGTAGGTACCAACATAGCCTCCTCCCAGTCTTCAGCCTCAAGAGTTGGAATATTAGCCTTCCATTTCGCTTCTACCTCCAATGGTTGAAGAATCATGCGATCGCCCAGTAAATGTGTATACAGTATTGAAATAATGCCCTTAGGTCCCTGTCATCTCAGCACCCCTATCAAAGGATATTTAGAAATACTTTGATTCGTCCGCCTGAATTGAGCATTCAGGGCGTGCCGTAATTGAAGGTATCTATAAAAGAAAGAATGGGGAAGCTTTTTCTCAATTTTATCAGAACCTATACAATCTTCCTCAACCCAGTCAATCTAGTCAGATCTTGAATTCGGCCATGAGCTCCTATTTGGCTAAGTCAGGTTTACCGAAATAACCGAGTGAGGCCATTGAGAGTTTGAACAGTCCGTTTACAGCTGATGAGATTGGGGAGGCCCTGAAATCAATGCAACCTAGTAAGGCCCCAGGCCCAGATGGCCTACCAGCCTCATATTATAAGAGATTCCTTCCCCTCCTGCATTCTCCCCTTACCAATGCCTTGAATAAATTAAGCTCAGGAGTGCCTCTCCCTAAAGACATGTCTCATGCACACATTACTGTTATCCATAAGGAGGGCAAGGACCCGACTGCTTGCGCCAGTTACCGGCCTATTTCTCTACTTAATGTGGACATTAAGCTCTTCGCAAAAGTTTTAGCCACCCGCCTGACCCCATACCTGACGGACCTTATTCACCTAGATCAGGTGGGTTTCATTCCCTCAAGGGAGGCGAGAGACAACACCACAAAGGTCTTGAACCTGGTACATCTAGCCAAAATTCAACGGTCCAATCTATGTCTCCTGTCCACAGATGCCGAAAAGGCTTTTGACAGGGTAGGTTGGCCTTGGCTATTTGCAGTATTAAACCATGTGGGTGTGGAGGGTTCCTTATTGACGTGGATCCGCTCCTTATACTCCTCTCCCTCGGCAGCCGCAAAGGTTAATGGTGTCCTCTCGCCTCCCTTTGAGATCAGGAATGGTACACGCCAGGGTTGCCCTTTATCTCCTTTAATTTTTATCCTTACCCTAGAACCACTCCTGAGGACTATAAGGAATAACCCGGACATTTCTGGTCTCATGGCAAAGGAAAAGGAGTTTAAGATAGCAGCCTATGCAGACGACCTGTTGTTCATGATAACCAATCCTCAAGTTGCCCTCCCTAACCTAATTGAGGAATTCAAAGTATTCCATAACTTGTCCAATCTGAAAATTAACTTACAGAAATCGGAAGCGCTTAATGTCTCCATTCCACCGGCTCTAAAAGCCGAACTGGCGGGTTCCTTGCCTTTCCGTTGGGCGACAGGTGCCATTAAATATTCAGGCACAATGATTCCCAGGGATTTGCGTGAGCTTTTCTCCAGGAATTTTACTCCACTCTTGAATCGGATCAGAGATGACCTCAAGAGATGGTCCAAAGGCCTATATACGTGGTTTGGCAGGTGCGCCATTTTCAAAATGAACGTCCTCCCACGCTTACTGTATCTGTTTCAGACCCTTCCTATCCACATTCCGGCCAGTTTCTTCTCTGTTGTACATCGGGATCTCTTTAGATTTCAGTGGGCAGGGAAAAATTCGAGACTATCTAGACCCTTTTACATGTGCCGAAGGAAAGGGGGGGCCTGGGGATCCCTGATCTAAGAAAGTATTATGCAGCCTCTATGTTTCAACGTGTGGTAGATTGGTCCCGACACACTCAGTTCAAGCAATGGATCTCAATTGAGCAATTCACATTACGAACTCCTTTGGCCCTCCTTCCATGGACGGATAGGAAGGTCCCTAGTGACCTTTCCTCTCACCCTCTCATAGGTCCTACCTTAGCTCAATTACGTAAGTACCAACAGATATCTACAATCTCCCCTGCACCATCTCCAATGTTCCCTATCCTAGGACATCCGGACTTCCCAGCCGGTTGCTCAGGGGTCCGTTCGCACAGTGGAGGTTGAGTGGTAGGTGTAGGGCACCATTCTTCAGAACTTCTGGCAGATGGCTCACTTACTCTGAACTATTAGGTCTGACAGACCCCTGTCCTCTAGGTCCATGGAGATCAAGGCAGCTACATAATTTCCTTTCTTCTATTCCATCCACTCAGGGATATGATAGGGCACTCACTTCTTTTGAAAAAATATGTATAGGTTCCGGCCTATATCGGCACTCTCTCTCAGAATTATACAAGGCATTGGTAACGCCGGGTTCGGACTATCTCCCACCTTACTCAGCAACATGGGCTCAGGACTTGCACAGGGATATTTCCTCCGACCAGTGGCTTAGAATTTTCCAGTTTACTCATAAATCATCCATTGCAAGTAAATATCAGGAGGACAGTTACAAATTACTATCGAGGTGGTATTATGTTCATACCCGTCTCCAAAAAATGTTTCCGTTGGCTTCTCCTCTATGTTGGAGATGTGACGCCTACCAAGGTTCCCTCCTGCATATTTTCTGGCAATGTGACAAAGTTAAACCCTTCTGGGAGGCTGTCCAGAAGGCCCTGGCCTCCATTTTTCCCTTTTCAATCCCTAACACACCAGAGTTTTTCTTACTCTTTCTTTCGGACTTGCCGTTGATATTACTTCGACGATCTTGTCTACGATATCTGGTTATAGCAGCTAGAGCTTGTGTCCCTGCGAGGTGGAAGTCTGGTTCGCCTCCCTCCGTGGGAATGTGGATTCAGAAGGTTGAAGAGATTCGGAGAATGGAGGAACTCACAGCATCTCTGAAAGGTGATAACAGAGCTTTTGTTGCTATGTGGTCTCCTTGGTTCACCTTTCAGGACTCCGCGGAGTATCGGAATTTGCTGTCTTGAGAGTCTAGACCGGACACTATTGTACACTTCATTTCTCCCCCCCCTGCTCCCTTAAATCCTTTCCCCCTCAATTCCTCCTTTTGTATCCTTGTCTTGTGGCCCCCCTCCTCATACATGTCATTGTCTGTCGAATTTTCTTTTATTTTCATGCCATGGCTACATCTTCCATGGTCTTTTTTTTTTACTTTTGCATGGTTTTTGATGATGAATCGAGGTGCCTTATTGTCACCATAGGCTGAATATCAAACACAGACTTATGTGTTGTAATTGTATGTGAATTGTTGGATTATGCTTCATGATATCAGTCGGCATGGAACCGACTATTATTTTCTAAAGTATGTGATTCAACATGCAATAATGCTGTTATTTTTGCAAAATAAGAAATAAAGAATTTCAAAAAAAAAAAATAAAAAAAAAATAAAGAATGGGGAATCTGGAATTTCTCCTGTAGTTGCTGCAAAGTCCGCAATACACCCTCATCATATAACTCAGCCAGTGTCAGCACCCCGTATCTTTCCCATGATTCGGCACCCTCCAAGGCCATCAGATGCGGCAACATGAGATTATCCCAAAGCGGAGTTGCATCTGGTAAGTCTACATACGAATTGAATTTGGCTGCTTTCCATACTTGGTTAGCCAATCTATGAGCAGGAAGTAACCTCCTGGGGACTAAACTCGGAGACTCCAGCACAGGCCATAGAGTAGAAAGATTAAGATATTCCCTGAACCAATATTCCGGTCCTGGTAGTTCTCCCTGTCTAACCCATGCAGCCACATACTTCAACAGACCTGCCAGATAATATATAAAAAAATAAGGTAAAGCCATTCCCCCCCCCTTGTCTTAAACCTCTGTAGTACTTTCTGTGAAAGCTTACTCCTAGCTTTGCTTTATCAAAAAAGGCCTTTGGTACCCGGGCGCATGCGTGCAACCGGAGATACAGACCCTTGGGAAGCAAAATCATTTTTACTAAATTCAGTCTCCCCATCACTGAAATCGGCAATGCCTTCCATGTTTTAAATTTATCAATGAATACGGATTCCATCCGTTCTATATTTCTCGCCACAGAGACGCAAGGGTCCTTTATGATCACAATACCAAGATATTTAAACTGGTCTACTACCGCTAAATTATGTATACACTTCGGCCATCCATGATCCCAAAGAGGCATAATATCTGATTTCGTCCAGTTTATGAGCAAGCCCGAGTATGTGCCAAATTTCTCTATTACCTCAATTGCACTGGGGAGGGTCTGCTCAGGCTCGTCCATAAACAGAAGGAGATCATCTGCGTACAGACCTATTTTCTCCTCTCTATCTCCCTTAGAAATCCCCTTGAAGGACCCATCCTGTCTGATCCGCAACGCTAAATGCTCAATTACCACCGCAAACAAGAGGGGGGAAAGGGGGCAGCCCTGTCTGGTGCCTCTATGCAAAGTAAATGAATCCGATAGGGTACCATTCACTAGTATATTTGCCTTAGGTCTATGGTACAGAATCTCTACCCACCGTATGAACCCCGGCCCAAACCCAAATTCCCTCAGGATCCGCAACAGGAAAGGCCACTCCACAGAGTCAAAGGCCTTGGCCGTGTCAAGTGACGCCAAAGTCCATTCACGACCCTCCGCTACTCCTACCTGAGCAATGACCTGGGCTCTCCTGATATTGTCAGAGGTGGTCCTCCCCGGCATGAACCCTGCCTGATCCTGATGAACTATGGACGTAATTACTTTATTTAAACGGGAAGCTAACAGCCTAGTCAGAATTTTGTAGTCTAAATTAAGCAATGAAATCGGCCTGTAAGAGCCACACGCCGTTGGATCCTTATCCGGCTTTAATATAACAACAATAGTTGCATCATACAAGGTCTCAGGTAGCTGATGGCCCCGATATGACGCAGAGTACAGCCTAAGGAGTTGGGGACTAAGAATTTCACTGTACCTGGAATAAACCTCAATCGGAATCCCATCCGGGCCCGGTGCCTTCCCAGTTGGTATATCATGAATGGCTAACTGGATTTCTTCCAGGCAGATTTTTCTATTTTAATGGTAGTTTCAGTAGTTATCCTTAATTGTTTGGCCCTTTGATTTGTAAGCCTTCTACTGTTGCGTTACTATTTCACTGCTACTGTTTGGCCTAATGCAGCCAAGTAATGTGTCTGAAATATAGTAAATTATTCAAATTGAACTGTGGAATTTTTTTTTTCAAGATCATGCAAAGGAGAACCAGCATGGACCACTTATTAGCCCCTTGTAATATGACAAGTATTGAGTATTATTATTTTCATAAAATGGTGTTCATGTTTAATATTTGCGAATGTGCACTATTCATCGTATATTGTCAAGAATTTGATTGGAATATAGATAGAATAAAAACGTTTTTGTTTAATACATTCATGTGGTTTTACGCTTCATTCACCAAAATAATTTATTTTATTTTATTTTGAAAATTTTAATTTTGCTTTAATTGGGTTGTTGGCGTCCATGTTGTGGTTCTTACTTTAGCAAGGTGGGGACCGCATGTGGGCTTCCATTTTCAAAAGGTTTTGTGCACTTAACATTGTACAAGACTGATTGATAAACCTAATAAAAGTTTTTTGTTTTATTTATTATTTTAATACGGACTTAGGTTCTAACATGGTGTTGTCGGTTGTCCTGAAAAGGATGCCTGGCTTCCGTGTTGACCTCTCTACATGGTTGGGTGTTACTGGCGTTATACTCATCCGTGTGGTAATCCGGTTTTGTTAATGGAGCGTTATTGCCACATGTATATAGAGATATATACATTTATATGTAATCTTACTTCTTGACAATTATATAATGATTATTTTCACATGCAAGTGTAATATAATTCCAGAATGTAATCTTTCAAAATTAACTGCTGACAGTATAATAATCTTGAAGCCATGTCACCATTTTGTGAGTGATTCTACTCATTGCATCACATGTTGATGTCTTTATTGACGAAGCTATGCTCCGACATGTCCAGTTAAACAAACGGACACTATATCAGATTCATGATAGTTATTTCTTTGTTGACTCGTCAATTGTTTATTTTTATTTTTTTTCAGACACATTTGATCTTTACAATTTTAAAAAATAATGGAACTAATATAACTTAAGACAATTTTACTATGCAATATTGTATTATTGAGGTTGATATTTGGATCACAGTATGGATAGTTAGATAATTTATTTTATAATAAGATACTTTTTTGAATGTAGATTTGTATTTTGTAATCTAAAGCTTTGTTCAATAATACATTTGAAAGGTAATAGTGTGTTCACACAAAGGTTAATTAATGTGCGTTAAACAATAATTTTCTATTATAAATTACGTTGTTTTTTTAGATAAATGATTTATTGTACAATGTTATATTGGCCTTTTCAATAACATTTAATAATAATGAACTGTTATAATTTTTTTGTTATAAATATTTTATTTTTGTTGGACAACAGTGTATATATAAGCGATGAATACACATGCTGTAGTTGGGTGTTCAATCTTTTTTTTTAATACTTTTATAATCGGTCTTCCACAGCCCCATCTGTTACAAAATTTTGTCTGCTGCAATATTATAACCTGACACTCTCTATTACTGCTTAGTTATGCCAAACTTTGTGTAGTAATTAGAATGCTACTTTAACTTACCAACTGCATGCTGATCTTGGCCTGATACTTCAGAGTACTATGTAGTCATTATACTCCACCGTTAGCAATGACTGCTTCTATTGTCCTGATCATTGAGAGTTATGTGTAGGCTGTATAATCCACTGTTAATATCTGCCTACTGCGGATTCTGTCTGTTCTGATCACGGCGAGTTAGCATTCAGCCTTTTGAGAATCCACATTACCTGCTGCTGCCTGTCCTCCTGAGTTAGGATGAGATATGTTTATGTTTTATACTCGACTTTTAATATCTACCAGCTGCAGATGCTGTCTGTCATGATCATACAGAGTTATGTCAAGCTAGTTGTTTGTCCTTTGGTAGCTATGTGAAGTCCTTATACAACACCGTCAGCTGTCCTGATAAAGTTGATTTTTCAATTTACTAATCAACCTAAAATGTTAACTTTACCTACTGCTGCTGTCCAGATGAAGCTGACTTGTATGCCTCAGAATATAACGTTAGCTCTACCTGTTGCTGCTGTCCTGATCAAGTTGATTTGTTATGTATATACCTCATGATACAACACTATAAATACCTGCTGCTGCTGTACATTTAAAGGCGACTTATAGCCCTCAGAATACGTTAGCTCTACCTGCTGCTGCTGTCTTGATCAAGTTGATTTGTTATGTATATGCCTCATAATACAACACTACCTGTTGCTGCTGTCATGAAAAAAATTATTTATGTGTAGGCCTTATACTACACTGTTAAGATGTACCTACTGCTGTTGTCTGTCCGAACCCTGCTGACTTTGAACGTGGACTAAAGGCTCCTTTACTGATAAGTCTGCAGTTAAAATTATACAAAAACATAACCTTATAGAAAAATAAGTATGGAATCAATATAACTGAAGAAAACTTTTTTAATAAAAAAAAATAAAAATTATAATAAGTTTAAGGCAAGTTTTGCAGTTCTTCCTGCAGGCCTGTAAGTTCCTTCAGGTCCTCTCCATATTGGTCATGGAATTCCTAAAGCATTTTCGGGGATTTCCGGATGTGGGCTCTGAATTCCATGACCGTTTTCTGATGCCTCTCTTTCATTTTTGCAATTTTTGTTGCAATTTTTTTGATTACTGTTATGAAACACAAAAAATAAATATATCAATTAACAATAAGGGTCCATTCACACGTCCGTTTTTTCTTTCCTGATCTGTTCCGTTTTTTCAGGAACAGATCTGGACCAGATCTGAACCCATTCATTTTCAATGGGTCCTGGAAAAAATAAGACATTGAGCTGTCCGTTTTTTTTCCAGGACCCATTGAAAATGAATGGGTCCAGATCTGGTCCAGATCTGTTCCTGAAAAAACGGAACAGATCAGGAAAGAAAAAACGGACGTGTGAATAGACCCTAAGAGTCATTTATTGAATTTTGTGTAGTATGTAGTTAAGTGCACATAATTTGAGTGTCATTTTTAAAGTATACAATAATAAATGTAGTTATATATTAGATTATTTAGTGACATTTTAGTATGTTTTAAATTAAATTTGTTGTGTTATATAATATTAGTTTATGTAGATTTTCTGGGGTGATTGGCGGCCATTTTGTGGCTTGCTTGTAAGCCAGCACAAGCTGCCACCAAGTACATTTAACCATCAATAGTGTGGTTATTTTTTGCTATATCCTACATCAGGGTCAAGCTGTCACCAAGTGCATTTAACCATCAATAGTGTGGTTATTTTTTGGCCATATACTACATCAGGGGCAAGTTGAGCCTGTCACCCAGCGCTTTAAAAAATAGGCCTCACATTTATATTAATCAAAATCTGTACTACTTTAGCTGGTCAAGTTATTTTTAGTGACCGTAAAAGCACAGTTTTTGTTCTGGGTTGAAAAACAATTCCCAAATTTGCAATTATCAAAATTAGTGGTTTCTGCTGTATCAGGCCTACTTTAAATCTATCCCTAAAAGGGTATATTATATTCAAGGTGCTGATAGGGTCATTCTGAAAAACTTAAGGGTATACCTGTCACACAGCGCCTAAAAAATAGGCCTCACATTTATATTCAGCTAAATCTGTCATTACTGGTGTGCCTGTATTAGGGTAATACGGTACCTAAATAGATAGCCAGATAGTGTTAGGCTACTTTCACACTAGCGCTTGATCGGATCCGTTCTGAATGGATCCGATCATATTAATGCAGACGGAGGCTCCGTTCAGTACGGATCCGTCTGCATTAATTACTTAGAAAAATTTCTAAGTGCGAAAGTAGCCTGAGCGGATCCGTTCAGACTTTCAATGTAAAGTCAATGGGGGACGGATCCGCTTGAAGATTGAGCCATATGGTGTCATCTTCAAGCGGATCCGTTCCCATTGACTTACATTGTAAGTCTGGACGGATCCGCACGCCTCCGCACGGCCAGGCGGACACCCGAACGCTGCAAGCAGCGTTCAGCTGTCCGCCTGGCCGTGCGGAGGCGAGCGGAGCGGAGGCTGAACGCCGCCAGACTGATGCAGTCTGAGCGGATCCGCATCCATTCAGACTGCATCAGGGCTGGACGGAAGCGTTCTGCTCCGCTCGCGAGCCCCTTCAAACGGAGCTCACGAGCGGACAGCAGAACGCTAGTGTGAAAGTAGCCTTAGGTGTCTGTAAAAAAAGGCCTGAATTTGAATTCAATACATTGGCCCGAATAATATTTTTCTTATTGTGGTGAACGGTAACAATGAGGAAAACATCTAGTAAGGGACGCGGACGTGGACATGGTCGTGGTGGTGTTAGTGGACCCTCTGGTGCTGGGAGAGGACGTGGCCGTTCTGCCACAGCCACACGTCCTAGTGAACCAACTACCTCAGGTCCCAGTAGCCGCCAGAATTTACAGCCATATTTGGTGGGGCCCAATGCCGTTCTAAGGATGGTAAGGCCTGAGCAGGTACAGGCATTAGTCAATTGGGTGGCCGACAGTGGATCCAGCACGTTCACATTATCTCCCACCCAGTCTTCTGCAGAAAGCGCACAGATGGCGCATGAAAACCAAGCCCATCAGTCTGTCACATCACCCCCATGCATATCAGCCTGCTGTGCGACCAAAGTTAAGGGTTTTGTGCACAACTGTTTGTAAATATACATATTCTGTGTAATAGGTTTAAGATTTTTTTAAGATTTAAACACTACAATGTTTTCAAATAAAATAGTTTGTAATTTATAATTTGTTCAAATTATTTTGATTTTTTTAACATTTTAATAGATTACCGTTGGACCATTAAATCGTTAACAGACTTTATAGAATAAATTTTGATTAAATAGAGGGTGTGTGGTTTCTGAAATGGGGTTATTTATTTGTCGCTGACACTATGTAGGCCACAAAAAGTGACTGCATAGCCAAACTGTTATTGAATTATATTTCAGTTAATAAATTATCTAAACATGATATATGCATATGGCGATTGTAAACTTATACATTTATTTAATCTCTATTAATCTATATTGTAGCATCAAGTGATATTTTTATTTTGATTATATAATTTTATTTCTAATATTTTTTTAGATTAGTTACTTTTTGAACAAAGATGCCATTAAAATTTGGACTAAATTTTACCACTGTCATGAAGTACAATGTGTAATGATAAGATAGAACTATGCCCGTGAAAAGTAAACTCTTTTTAAAGTTATTAGCACAAAAATAGATACCTTTTAATATTTAAGAATTTTTTTTAATTAGCGTTAAAGTAAAAATGGGCATGGGGTACTGAGGGTTAATGTTTATAAATATGTGATGTATACATAATTACAATGATGTGTGCACATATTTACCCTCCTGGTGCGGGGTGGTGACCAACGGCTGATCGTCTTCCTCAGGAGCTGGGGTGGGCATATCCTCCTCAGCAGGAGCTGGCCCGGGTTCGGCAGATGCCACCTCCACAACATTCCCCACATCAGGTGGGTTGGTGGCACCTCTAAAACTGTGGGAGGGGCCCGCCTGCTCATCCTCCTCCTCCTCCTCCCCTGCGGAGACATCCACCAGATCGAAATCCGCCGTGGTTACACGGCGGCGGACCTTTGGCACTGGAAGACCTGTAATCACACAACATTTGGATTTAGGCTCAATTTAAACGTCCGTAATGTGTTTTTCTTATCCACCCACAACAAAAAAAAAAAAAAGGACACCGGCAATGTGCGTGACGCATTTTGAAGACCGCACGTCAATGGCAATAATATAATATGACTATTCTTGGCCTCAATTTAGGACAATAATACAAGGATTATTAATATATATCATCCAAAATACAGGAAAAAGTATTTGTTAAAAGGTGTAAATATTATATTTAATGTTCACGTTATAAGATCGGATTGTATTGCGATTGTGGGTGGGGTCTGATCAATCGGACATTGGCCAGCTGAGCTGATATGTACCTGTCTAGTGAAGTGACGGTACGGTATGGGGTGTACAGCTAGTTCGCCTCCCCGTGGTGCACCCTGGGTAACGCTAAATGAACCAGCAAATAATGGCAGGAAGAAATTTTTAGTTTTTCTCCAGACCAATAAGACATAAACTCTAATAAATAGACTATGTGTTTGTATGTGGTATACAGTGTGTGGTAGGAAAATGTATATGCAATGTGCATGTGCTTGATATTTCTTTGCTGCCCATACATACATACATACTTGCTAAATAAAAAGTGCTGTGATGGCAAAACAATACTTATTACAACAATGATGAATATCTAATCAGACATAATAAAAGATGAAGTTATATTTAGTGCAAAAATATATTCGTTCTTTTATTTTAAAGAACTGAAATGCGGACCCAGAAGTGCGGGTCCGCTTTTCTGGAGACGGGACGCACATCGTGCGGCCCCCTTAGAGATGAATGGGTCCTCAAGTCAGTTCAGAAAAATAAATTATGAAATTGAGCACTTGTGAATGGGCCCTTAGAGAAACAACTCAGAACTAATAATAAATGCTAAGTAAGGCTATTTTCACAATAGCAGCAGAGAGCTCTGGAACCTCGGATCCGTCCTGCCGCTAGTGTACGCGTGGCTCAGGAATACCGCTCCGGACCTATTGACTGTAGTGGGAACGGGGTGTCATACCAAGGCTACAACGATAAACCATGCTGAGAGGTGCACAGAATAAACTACAACATGTCGGCATGGTTTGCAGATGTTCATGCCCAGGAATAACACCACGATCCCTTGAAAGTCAATGGTGATGGAGCTGTAGTATGGGGCCACACGTACACTAGCGGCAGGACGGATCCGACAAGCTGTTCACATGAGGGAACAGCCTGGCGACGTCCATGCCGCTATTGTGAAACTAACCTAAGTGGGGGATGTATGTAATGTAATGATGGATGGGGACTTTTATTGTAAGGCTCCTTTCACACGAGCAAGTTTTCCGCGCGGGTGCAATGCGTTACGTGAAAGAATAGCACCCACACTGAATCCTGACCCATTCATTTCAATGGGTCTGTGTACATGAGCGTTGTTTTTGACGTATCAGTTCTGCGTTGCATGAAAATCGCAGCATGTTCTATATTCTGCGTTTTTCAAGCAGCCCTGGCCCCATAGAAGTGAATGGGGCTGCGTGAAAAACGCATTGCATCCGCAATCAAGTGGGGGTGTGATCCGTTTTTCAGTGATGGTTGCTAAGAGATGTTGTGTCTAAACCTGAAGTTTTTTATCACGCGCGTGAAAAACGCATCAAAACACATTGCACCCGCGTGTAAAAAAACTGAATGCAATCGCAGATTAAACTGAGTCAACTTTATTGCAAAATAGTGCGAGTTTCACTGAACACACCCTGGACGTATCTGGACCTAATCCGTCCGTGTGAAAGGGGCCTAAGGGCTGTTTCACACGAGCGGATGCCGTGCGTGACATCCGCTCCGTGAATGACAGCCAAGACCCAATGCGGACAGCAGAAGCACGGAGCATTAACATGACTGATAATGCTCCGTGCCTCTCTGTGATCTCTTTACTACGAAATCACAGTGAGATAAAGTTGTCACTGTGATTTTGTAGTATAGAGATCACAGAGAGGCAAAGAGCATTATCAGTCATGTTAATGCTCTGTGCTTCTGCTGTCTGCATCGGGTCTTGGCTGTCATTCACGGAGCGGATGTCACGCACGGCATCTGCTCGTGTGAAACAGCCCTAATACAGATTGATGATTGCTGTTTATCTAGATATACACACACACATATATTTATTATTATGTGTGTGTGCAAAGTACAAAATCAGCCGGTTACATCATACATCTCTACCGCGCTGTGTGGATAAATATATATATATATACACTCACAGCGAGGGAGAGATGTATGAGGTAAAGGGATGATTTCCTATGTTTCACAACAGGTAAAAATAAGTAATAATTTGTAACGGGTGATAAAAAAAAAAAGTACCAGGGCAGACTCTCTCACTGAGCTCTTTGACCCAGGCCGGGTGCCTCCGCTTCAGATCAGACCACTTCTTAACTATTTGCAACTCGTCATGGGTCCGTCCAAATTTTTTTTCCAAAACCTTGACGACCCCCACGACGATTGCCCTCTTCTCAGCCTGCTTCCGGGTCCGATCATATCCCTTCTTCAACATGCGCTGCAGGATAAAGATGCAAACATGTATTACAAAATTTAGGAAATACAAGGATTATTAATAAATATCATCCAAAACACAGCAAAAAGTATTTGTTAGAAGGTGGAAATATTATATTTAATGTTCACGTTATAAGATCTGATTGTATTGCGATTGTATGTGGGTGGGGTCTGAGCAATCGGATATTGGCCGGCTGAGCTGATATGTACCTGTCTAATAAGTGACGGTACGATATGGGGTGTACAGCTGGTTCGCCTCCCCGTGGTGCACCCTGGGTAACGCTAAATGAACCATCAAATAATGGCAGGAAGAAATTTTCAATTCTTCTCCAGACCAATAAGACATGGGGCCAGATTTATCATTAGCTCAAGTCAGAATAATGGAGTGAAAAAGTTGCAAGAAAATGCGCAAACGCTAAAACTGCGCAGTGGGCATGTTTTCTTATGTAGATGAATCTCTAGACAGATTTACTATTGAGACTATTAAAAAAGTTGCTAAAAAAATGCGCTAGTTCACTCCAGTGAGGACCATGCTTATCTTCTGAGAGTTTTTAACCACTTTCCGTCCGCCCATAGGATATAAACGTCCTATAGGTGGACCTCTATTTCTGAAACCACGTTTTAAAACGTCCGTTCAGAAAGTGCAGCTGCTGATCGGGTTGCCCGCTGTCAGTGACAGCAGGGCAACCCAGAGAGAAGGCAGGGACAGTGCCCAGGTGTCCTTGCCTTCCGGATCGCTGCAGACACAGCGATCACAAAGCGCTGTGTCTGCAGAGAAGGAAGCGCTGTGCGCTTCCTGTTCCGGCCCAGCGGTCATGTGACCGCAGGGACCGGAGAGTGCAGGAGCTGTGTGAGGTCTCTCAGAGACATTGATCAGCCCTGCTCTGAGGCTGTACAGCGCTGTATACTGCTGTACAGCCTCTCTGGGGGAGTGTATTTGTCCTGTAACTGGGGCTACTATGTCAGCCCTGCTCTGAGGCTGTACAGCACTGTATACTGCTGTACAGCCTCTCTGGGGGTGTATTTCCCCTGTAACTGGGGCTACTATGTCAGCCCTGCACTGAGGCTGTACAGCGCTGTATACTGCTGTGCAGCCTCCCTGGGGGGTGCATTTGTCCTGTAACTGGGGCTACTATGTCAGCTCCAGTTACAGGAGAAATCAACAGTGAAAAAAAAAAAAAAAAAGTTAAGTAAATGTCCCCCAGAGGTCTTGTATGACCTTATGGGGGACGAAAAGTGTAAAATTAAAAATAAATAAATAAAGGGTTGAAAAAATAAAATAAAAAAAAGTTTCACATGTAAAAAAAAAAAAAAAAAAAGGCCCCAAATAAGGAATACTTTTTTTTTTCTAAAAATAGAAAAAATAAAATAAAATAGACATATTTGGTATTGCCGCGTCCGTAAAAACCAGCTCTATAAAAATATCACATGACCTAACCCCTCGGGTGAACACCGTGAAAAAATTAAAAAAAACTGTGTCAAAAATAAATATATTTGTCAACTTGCATCACAAAAGGTGCAACACCAAGTGATCAAAAACGCATATGTCCCACAAAATGGTACCAATAAAACAGTCACCTTATACCGCAAAAAATGAGCCCCTACATAAGAAAATCTCTCAAAAAATAAAAAAACTATAGCTCTTAGAACATGGAGACACTAAAACATCATTTTTTGGGTTTCAAAAATGCTATTATTGTGTTAAAGTGAAACAAATAAAAAAAAAGTATACATATTAGGTATTGCCGCGTCCGTAAAAACCAGCTCTATAAAAATATCACATGAGCTAACCCCTCAGATGAACACCGTAAAAAAAAAAAAAAAAAAATGTGTCAAAAAAAAATATTTTTGTCACCTTGCATCACAAAAGGTGCAACACCAAGTGATCAAAAACGCATATGTCCCACAAAATGGTACCAATAAAACCGTCACCTCATCCCGCAAAAAATGAGCCCCTACATAAGAAAATCTCTCTCAAAAAAAAATAATATAGCTCTTAGAACATGGAGACAATAAAACATCATTTTTGCTGTACATACATACATACATACATACATACATACATCTTACAAAGTGCTGTGATGTCAAAACAATACTTATTACAACAATGATGATTATCTAATCAGACATGATTAAAAATAAAGTTAGATTTAGTGCGCATATATATCCGCATAAATGCGCATGCGCGAATATAGTATTAAACATACTATTGCTTATTGCTTAATAATTACTATACTATACAGATATGGTGCGAACATGCGTTCAAAATGTTATGACATGAAGTTTTGTACTTACGGTTAGCAGGAGTTCATCCTCTTCGTCATGAAATTTTGTGCCCACCATTATCTCTTCTCAGGAAGAATCACTCTTAAAATGGAGCTGACGTACTTGCGATAAACCACGCCTATAATGCGCGCGCGCACGTGCGCATGTGCGCAAGCACAATCATCACAACACACTAACAGGTGGTGTATGTAGCGAATAAGCGACTATATCGAATAGGCAAATTATCTAACAGGCAGCGGTTAGGCGAATATTTGAATATTTGAAAAATGCTATTGACCCTGACGTACTTTTCGATAAACCACGCCTATAATGCGCGCACGTGCGCGCGAACAATAGCATCACATTATTTTAAGTGGTTAGGTAGCGAATAAACGAATATAGCGAATAAGTGAATTATCCAGCCAGAAAATAGGCGAATTTTTGAAAAATGCTATTAACCCTGCCGCATTAATTAAAATATACCATCGGAACTGAGTTTTCACGAACGTATGGAAAAATTAGATCCGATGGTATATTCTAACAACACAGTGAAGTGACGCCTGTAGGATTAGTTAAATGTATCGCATAATATGTATTATCGAATTATCGCATATGCGAAATAATAACGAATTCGAATATTCGCAAATATTTAGCGAATATTCTTTTGAATATTCACGAAATTTCGCGAATTCGAATATGGGACATGCCGCTCAACACTAGTAGGCGTGTGCACACTTACTGCCCCACCATGTCGCACGTCCGCGTGATGTTCACGATCCAATTTGATAATTGCTCTATCAACTTTTGATGTTCTTTGATGCGCCTACCATGGTGATCACGGGTGGCGGGGAATCAGGGTTCCAGGCCAGAGAGGGAGCGTGAGAAAGAGAGACCACATCCAAGGGAGGATTCATTTTTTCAAATTTAAAATATGTGAGAAATTATTAAAGCATAAAAGTGTGACAACTTTTTAAAGTTTAAGCATTGAATGAAAGGATGTGGTGCGCATTAATTACTGAATAAATTATTAAATTTTATTCCCTGTCACCTATGCATAGCAGGTGTTTATTCACGTCTAAAATTGTATAATGTCAACCCAAGAATGTAACAGAAAAATTATAGAAATTTATTAAGCTGTCAACTAGGTAGAGGAGGGATATATTTCACTCAAAAATTGGTGAATTTCACCAAAAAATGTAACTGACAATTTTTTTTTTTTTCGGTCTACTAGGTATAGGAGTGGTACATCACACCCAAAAATTGGTGAATTTCACCAGAATATATAACTGACAACTGTTTTTTTTGTTTAACCTGTCTACTAGGTATAGCAGTGGTACTATACACCCAAAAATTTGTTTATTTCACCAGAAAATGTAACTGACAATTTTTTTTTTTTTTTTTACCGGTCCACTAGGTATAGCAGTGGTACTATACACACCAAAATTTTGAATTTCACCCTAAAATGTAAATGACAATTTATTTATTTTTTAACCGGCCTACTAGGTATAGGAGTGGTACATCACACCCAAAAATTGGTGAATTTCACCAGAATATATAACTGACAACTTTTTTTTGTTTAACCTGTCTACTAGGTATAGCAGTGGTACTATACACCCCAAAATTTGTTCATTTCACCATAAAATGTAACTGACAATTTTTTATTTTATTTTTTTACCGGTCTACTAGGTATAGCAGTGGTACTATATACACCAAAATTGGTGAATTTCACCCTAAAATGTAAATGACAAAGTAGTAAAATGATATAAAATAAAACACGTACAAAAAAAAGAAATGGATTTATGAGGTGGAGTTCCATATGGAGTAGGAGTTTGAGGAGGCGGTGGACGTAGCGGAGTAGGTGGAAGCGGCGGTGGAGGAGGACGAGATAGCCAACACAGGTTTTTGGTTTTAATTTAATTTTGTAAAATTAAGGAACACTCCAAAAGAGTGTAAAATATCCAAAATACAAACATAAGCAATTGCACTGCAGTATAACAATGGCTGCTTAGTGCCGGTATACATGTCTATTCTGCACAAGGTACGGACAAGTCCTGAGGGATCCATGCCTGGTTCATTTTAATGAACGTGAGCTTGTCTACATTGGCTGTGGACAGGCAGCTGCGCTTGTCTGTGATGACGCCCCCTGCCGTGCAAAACACGTTCAGACAATACACTGGCTGCAGGGCAGGCCAGCACCTCCAAGGTGTAAAGGGCAAGCTCAGGCCATGTGCCCAATTTGGAGACCCAGAAGTTGAAGGGGGCAGACCCGTCATTCAGTACGTGTAGGCGTGTGCACACATACTGCTCCACCATGTGGTGAAATGCTGCCTCCTGCTAAGACGTTTCATATCAGCTGATGGTGCTGGTTGTTGTGGTGTGCTGACAAAGCTTTTCCACATTTCGGCCATGCTAACCCTGCCTTCCGAGGTGCTGGCGGTGCTCCAGCTGCGTTGGCGACCTCTTCCTCCTCCTCTGCCTTCGCCTTGTGCTTCCACTGTGCCCCCGCTGTCAGGTGGGAATGCCACCAGCAGCGCGTCTACGAGCGTGCGCTTGTACTCGCGCATCCTACGATCCTACTCCAGTGACGGAATTAAGGACGGTACGTTGTCCTAGTAACGGGGATCCAGCAGCAAGGCCACCCAGTAATCAGCACAAGTTAGAATGTGGGCAACTCGGCGGTCGTTGCGGAGACACTGCAGCATGTAATCGCTCATGTGTGCCAGGCTGCCCAGAGGCAACGAAAAGCTGTCCTCTGTGGGAGGTGTATCGTCTGTGTCCTCTGTATCCCCCCATCCACGCACCATTGATGGCCATGAGCTGGTCTGGGTGCTACCCTGCTGTGAACATGGTTCCTCCTCCTCCATCTCCTCATCCTCCACCTCCTCATCCTCCAGAACTGTGCCCTGGCTGGACAATTGTGTACCTTGGGTTTGTGGGTGCACTTGGGAATGACTGACCGGAAACCCTGCGAAATGATCCCTCTTCCTCCTCCTGTGCCACATCCTCTTCCATTATCGCCAGGAGAGTTTTTTCAAGGAGGCATAGAAGTGGGGTAGTAACGCTGAGAACGGCATTATCGGCACTGGCCATGTTGGTGAGGTACTCGAAACAGTGCAACAAGGAACACAGGTCTCGCATGGAGGCCCAGTCATTGGTGGTGAAGTGGTGCTGTTCTGCCGAGCGACTCACCCTTGAATGCTGGAGCTGAAACTCCACTATCGCCTGCTGCTGCTCTCACAGTCTGGCCAGCATGTGCAAGATGGAGTTCCACCTTGTGGGCACGTCGCATATGAGGCGGTGAGCGGAAAGGCCGAAGTTACGCTGCAGCGCTGACAGGCGAGCAGCAGCAGGGTAAGGACGCCGAAAGCGCGCACAGACGGCTTACACTTTATGCAGCAGCTCTGACATATCGGGGTAATTTTTAAGGAATCTCTGCACCACCAAATTCAGCACATGCGCCAGGCAAGGGATGTGCGTCAAACCGGCTAGTCCCAGGGCTGCTACGAGATTTTGCCCATTATCGCACACCACCAGGCCGGGCTTGAGGCTGACTGGCACAAACCACTCATCGGTCTGTTGTTCAAGGCACGTCCACAGCTCCTTCGCGGTGTGGGGTTTGTCCCCCAAACAGATACGTTTTAAAACTGCCTGCTGTCGTTTACCCCTGGCTGTGCTGAAGTTGGTGGTGAAGGTGTTACGCTGACCGGATGAGGAGCTGGTAGAGGATGAGGAAGCAGAGTAGGAGGAGGAAGCAACAGGAGGCAAACTGAAGCGCCCTGCAATCCTCGGTGGTGGAAGGACATGCGCCAAACTGCTATCCGCCTCAGGCCCAGCCGCCACTGCATTTACCTAGTGTGCTGTTATGGAGATATAACGTCCCTGACCGTGCTTACTGGTCCACGTATCCGTAGTGATGTGCACCTTGCCACAGATGGCGTTGCACAGTACACACCTGATTTTGTCCCCTACTTGGCTGTAAAGGGAAGGGATGGCTCGCCTTGAAAAGTAGTGGCGGCTGGGCACGACGTACTGTGGGACAGCCACCGCCATAAGGCCTTTAAAACTATCCGTCTCTACCAGACGGAATGACAGCATTTCAAAGGCCAGTAATTTAGAAATGCTGGCATTCAGGGCTAGGGATCGCGGGTGGGTACTTCCTTTTCCTCTCCAGCGTTTGGGAGATGGAGAGCTGAACGCTTCCGTGGGACATTGTGGAGATGCTTGGTGACCCAGGTGTTGGTGTTGCTGGCAGATCCTCTGTTTGCGGGGTGCCAGGTGGCACTGTCACTCCAGACTGTCACTCCAGAGGTGGATGAAGAGGCCGCGACTGCAGCAGAAGAGGAAGCAGGAGGAGCCAGAGACCTTTCTTGGTTTTTGAGGTGTCTACTCCACTGCAGCTCGTGCTTTGCACTTAAATGCCTGGTCATGCAGGTTGTGCTCAGGTTGAGAACGTTTATGCCTCGCTTCAGGCTCTGATTGCACAGCCGCTGCAGGTTTTGTCGCCTACTCGCACCTGAGGAAACGGTTTCACTTGTGCGTGTAGCTGGCACAGATCGACCACGTCCTCTCCCTGCAACAGAAGTTCCACCAGCAGCACCACGACCCTGGCCACGTCCCTTATTTGACGCTCTTCTCATATTTTTCAAATTTAGGATCTTGCCCTTAATGGGTGTTAAATTAATAGTAGAATAGAACGACAGTATATAAAGGGTGTATTTCACATGGCCTGAACCAGACTAGGCCTCAATAAAACATTTTTCTGCCCAAAATGGCTGTATTTCAAATGCCTGAATCAAACCCCTGTATGTAGAGGGTGTATCTCACACGGCCTGAACCAGTGTAGGCCTGAAGTAAATATATCTTTGCACAAAATCGCTGTATTTCAAATGGCTGTATTTCAAATCCCTGAATCAAACCCATGTATGTAGAGGGAGTATCTCATACAGTCTGAACCATCGTCGGCCTGAAGTAAATATATCCAGCAGCAAGGCCACCCAGTAATCAGCACAAGTTAGAATGTGGGCAACTCGGCGGTCGTTGCGGAGACACTGCAGCATGTAATCGCTCATGTGTGCCAGGCTGCCCAGAGGCAACGAAAAGCTGTCCTCTGTGGGAGGTGTATCGTCTGTGTCCTCTGTATCCCCCCATCCACGCACCATTGATGGCCATGAGCTGGTCTGGGTGCCACCCTGCTGTGAACATGGTTCCTCCTCCTCCATCTCCTCATCCTCCACCTCCTCATCCTCCAGAACTGTGCCCTGGCTGGACAATTGTGTACCTTGGGTTTGTGGGTGCACTTGGAAATGACTGGCCGGAAACCCTGCGAAATGATCCCTCTTCCTCCTCCTGTGCCACATCCTCTTCCATTATCGCCAGGAGAGTTTTTTCAAGGAGGCATAGAAGTGGGGTAGTAACGCTGAGAACGGCATTATCGGCACTGGCCATGTTGGTGGAGTACTCGAAACAGTGCAACAAGGAACACAGGTCTCGCATGGAGGCCCAGTCATTGGTGGTGAAGTGGTGCTGTTCTGCCGAGCGACTCACCCGTGAATGCTGCAGCTGAAACTCCACTATCGCCTGCTGCTGCTCTCACAGTCTGGCCAGCATGTGCAAGATGGAGTTCCACCTTGTGGGCACGTCGCATATGAGGCGGTGAGCGGAAAGGCCGAAGTTACGCTGCAGCGCTGACAGGCGAGCAGCAGCAGGGTAAGGACGCCGAAAGCGCGCACAGACGGCTTACACTTTATGCAGCAGCTCTGACATATCGGGGTAATTTTTAAGGAATCTCTGCACCACCAAATTCAGCACATGCACCAGGCAAGGGATGTGCGTCAAACCGGCTAGTCCCAGAGCTGCTACGAGATTTTGCCCATTATCGCACACCACCAGGCCGGGCTTGAGGCTGACTGGCACAAACCACTCATCGGTCTGTTGTTCAAGGCACGTCCACAGCTCCTTCGCGGTGTGGGGTTTGTCCCCCAAACAGATACGTTTTAAAACTGCCTGCTGTCGTTTACCCCTGGCTGTGCTGAAGTTGGTGGTGAAGGTGTTACGCTGACCGGATGAGGAGCTGGTAGAGGATGAGGAAGCAGAGTAGGAGGAGGAAGCAACAGGAGGCAAACTGAAGCGCCCTGCAATCCTCGGTGGTGGAAGGACATGCGCCAAACTGCTATCCGCCTCAGGCCCAGCCGCCACTGCATTTACCCAGTGTGCTGTTATGGAGATATAACGTCCCTGACCGTGCTTACTGGTCCACGTATCCGTAGTGATGTGCACCTTGCCACAGATGGCGTTGCACAGTACACACCTGATTTTGTCCCCTACTTGGCTGTAAAGGGAAGGGATGGCTCGCCTTGAAAAGTAGTGGCGGCTGGGCACGACGTACTGTGGGACAGCCACCGCCATAAGGCCTTTAAAACTATCCGTCTCTACCAGACGGAATGACAGCATTTCAAAGGCCAGTAATTTAGAAATGCTGGCATTCAGGGCTAGGGATCGCGGGTGGGTACTTCCTTTTCCTCTCCAGCGTTTGGGAGATGGAGAGCTGAACGCTTCCGTGGGACATTGTGGAGATGCTTGGTGACCCAGGTGTTGGTGTTGCTGGCAGATCCTCTGTTTGCGGGGTGCCAGGTGGCACTGTCACTCCAGACTGTCACTCCAGAGGTGGATGAAGAGGCCGCGACTGCAGCAGAAGAGGAAGCAGGAGAAGCCAGAGACCTTTCTTGGTTTTTGAGGTGTCTACTCCACTGCAGCTCGTGCTTTGCACTTAAATGCCTGGTCATGCAGGTTGTGCTCAGGTTGAGAACGTTTATGCCTCGCTTCAGGCTCTGATTGCACAGCCGCTGCAGGTTTTGTCGCCTACTCGCACCTGAGGAAACGGTTTCACTTGTGCGTGTAGCTGGCACAGATCAACCACGTCCTCTCCCTGCAACAGAAGTTCCACCAGCAGCACCACGACCCTGGCCACGTCCCTTATTTGACGCTCTTCTCATATTTTTCAAATTTAGGATCTTGCCCTTAATGGGTGTTAAATTAATAGTAGAATAGAACGACAGTATATAAAGGGTGTATTTCACATGGCCTGAACCAGACTAGGCCTCAATAAAACATTTTTCTGCCCAAAATGGCTGTATTTCAAATGCCTGAATCAAACCCCTGTATGTAGAGGGTGTATCTCACACGGCCTGAACCAGTGTAGGCCTGAAGTAAATATATCTTTGCACAAAATGGCTGTATTTCAAATGGCTGTATTTCAAATCCCTGAATCAAACCCATGTATGTAGAGGGAGTATCTCATACAGTCTGAACCATCGTCGGCCTGAAGTAAATATATCCAGCAGCAAGGCCACCCAGTAATCAGCACAAGTTAGAATGTGGGCAACTCGGCGGTCGTTGCGGAGACACTGCAGCATGTAATCGCTCATGTGTGCCAGGCTGCCCAGAGGCAACGAAAAGCTGTCCTCTGTGGGAGGTGTATCGTCTGTGTCCTCTGTATCCCCCCATCCACGCACCATTGATGGCCATGAGCTGGTCTGGGTGCCACCCTGCTGTGAACATGGTTCCTCCTCCTCCATCTCCTCATCCTCCACCTCCTCATCCTCCAGAACTGTGCCCTGGCTGGACAATTGTGTACCTTGGGTTTGTGGGTGCACTTGGAAATGACTGGCCGGAAACCCTGCGAAATGATCCCTCTTCCTCCTCCTGTGCCACATCCTCTTCCATTATCGCCAGGAGAGTTTTTTCAAGGAGGCATAGAAGTGGGGTAGTAACGCTGAGAACGGCATTATCGGCACTGGCCATGTTGGTGGAGTACTCGAAACAGTGCAACAAGGAACACAGGTCTCGCATGGAGGCCCAGTCATTGGTGGTGAAGTGGTGCTGTTCTGCCGAGCGACTCACCCGTGAATGCTGCAGCTGAAACTCCACTATCGCCTGCTGCTGCTCTCACAGTCTGGCCAGCATGTGCAAGATGGAGTTCCACCTTGTGGGCACGTCACATATGAGGCGGTGAGCGGAAAGGCCGAAGTTACGCTGCAGCGCTGACAGGCGAGCAGCAGCAGGGTAAGGACGCCGAAAGCGCGCACAGACGGCTTACACTTTATGCAGCAGCTCTGACATATCGGGGTAATTTTTAAGGAATCTCTGCACCACCAAATTCAGCACATGCACCAGGCAAGGGATGTGCGTCAAACCGGCTAGTCCCAGAGCTGCTACGAGATTTTGCCCATTATCGCACACCACCAGGCCGGGCTTGAGGCTGACTGGCACAAACCACTCATCGGTCTGTTGTTCAAGGCACGTCCACAGCTCCTTCGCGGTGTGGGGTTTGTCCCCCAAACAGATACGTTTTAAAACTGCCTGCTGTCGTTTACCCCTGGCTGTGCTGAAGTTGGTGGTGAAGGTGTTACGCTGACCGGATGAGGAGCTGGTAGAGGATGAGGAAGCAGAGTAGGAGGAGGAAGCAACAGGAGGCAAACTGAAGCGCCCTGCAATCCTCGGTGGTGGAAGGACATGCGCCAAACTGCTATCCGCCTCAGGCCCAGCCGCCACTGCATTTACCCAGTGTGCTGTTATGGAGATATAACGTCCCTGACCGTGCTTACTGGTCCACGTATCCGTAGTGATGTGCACCTTGCCACAGATGGCGTTGCACAGTGCACACCTGATTTTGTCCCCTACTTGGCTGTAAAGGGAATGGATGGCTCGCCCTGTATTTTAAATGGCTGTATTTCAAATGCCTCATTCATACCCCTGTATGTAGAGGGGGTATCTCACACGGTCTGAACCAGTGTAGGCCTGAAGTAAATATTTCTTTGCACAAAATGGCTGTATTTCAAATGGCTGTATTTGAAATCCCTGAATCAAACCCCTGTATGTAGAGGGAGTTTCTCACATGGTCTGAACCATGGTCTGAACCAGTGTAGGCCTGAAGTAAATATATCTTTGCACAAAATGGCTGTATTTCAAATGGCTGTATTTTAAATCCCTGAATCAAACCCCTGTATGTAGAGGGCATGGGCGTAGGAAGCGGGGGGGACGGATCCCCCCCAGGAAATAATGCGGGGGGGTCAGATTTGGTTAAATCCCCCCCAGGCTCCAGGGTTGCCACCCGTCCGAGACTCCGATCGCATATTTAAAGCTGTCAGTCACTCACTTCTGCGGTGGCCGGGTGATCAGCTGAGCTGCGCTCCGAGCCTCCCTCCTCCTCCCTCCTCCCTCCTCCCTCCTCCTCACAGTCAGTGATGCGGCTGCCAGAGCCAGGCAGTGCAGCGGTTAACTCACTGTTCAGTCTCCGGACTGCTCGCTCCTCCTCCTCGCTCCTCCTCTGCCTCCCAGTCCCTCCCTCCTTCTCTCTGATAAGGAAGTCAGGTCCAGACTCCACACAGGAAGTGACATCAGAGAGAGAGGCAGGGAGGGAGAATTTAAATCATTCTTCTCCAGAGTAGACTCCAGTCCAGCTCCAGCAGCCTGCCCAAGTAGTGCCCAGCCCAGTGCCCACTGTGCCCTGCCTGCAGAGTGACCAAGACAGTCCTGACACCTGTCCTAGACACTTCTAAAAAGGTATATAAAACATTTGAAGTGTGTAATGTAACAGTGTTTAAAGAGCTTCTACCACCAGAAATACCGTTATGTAGCTGACTGATATAGCGATGCGCTAATGTCAGCACTACATAACAGTATGTTTCTAACGTTAGTCCCTGCAGCCGTTTTTGCTAAAAAAGCACTTTTATTATATGCTAATGAGCCTCTAGGTGCTATGTGGGCGTAAAATCAGCACCTAGAGGCTCCGTCCACTCACCCATTATCCCGCCCAGGTCCCCTGTTCTGCCCGCCCCGCTCCTCTTGATTGATGGCACGGTCCGCCGCAGCGTTGATAAAATCCCGCGCCTGCGCCGTTCACTTCTTCGGCGCAGGCACAGTGAGTGAAGGCCGCTCTCCTGATGCCGGCTTCCTCACTGTGACGTAGTCAGCGCAGGCGCAGTGTGGAATCCGGCACCAGGAGCGCATCATTCACTCACTGCGCCGAAGACAGAAGTGAACGGCGCAGGCGCGGGATTTCGGCAGCGATGCGGCGGATCGTGCCATCAATCAAGAGGAGCGGGGCGGGCACAACACTGGACCTGGGCGGGATAATGGGTGAGCGGACGGAGCCTCTAGGTGCTGATTTTACGCCCACATAGCACCTAGAGGCTCATTAGCATATTATACAAGTGTTTTTTTTAGCAAAAATGTCTGCAGGGACTAATGTTAGAAACACACTGTTAAGTAGTGCTGACATTGGCGCATCGCTATATCAGTCCGCTACATAACAGTATTTCTGGTGGTAGAAATCCTTTAAACAGGTTTCAGAATCTGTCAATCATCAGAAAAAACGTTACGTTATGTAGCTGACTGACATGAGCGATGGGCTGATGTCAGCAGTACATAACAGTTGTATAGTAAGGACCAGCACTCGCTCTAATAGTAATTTCAAGTAGATTTAATGGTCACATACAAGTGATAAGTGACGCGTTTCGGCTACTGTGAGCCTTTGTCAAACGTAATGGATACAAGTTGCAAACAATTTAAAAAGCCCGCGGTGGAGCCGGAAATGACATCAGGTTACCATGACAACGTTGTAAACAGAGGACACAACAATGCAGAGATAATGATTAAACAAGTGGATGAACAGATAACTATCATTGCTTAACAGGGCACCATGCTTTGCAGTGCTACATTCTATTGATCATCATAATATTATTATAGTATAATGTTCCATACTGGATGCTAGAAACTGTACCAAACTTATACAGAAGAAAAAAGGAAAAAAAGAACATAATTAATTCTCAGTGCACCATGCTTTACAGTGCCACATTTTGCTAAACCTTATATAATGATGTAAAATACTGAATGCAGAGGTGCTACAATTTTGCGTGGTAAACTTACGCCCTGATCAAGCACTAAATGACATGGATTGGAGTCAAGTTCTCTGTGAAAGAAAGAAAGAAAGAAAGAGGGAACATGTTGAGAGGGTTACTGCACACTGTAACTTACAGAAAACTATTTAAATCATAATCACGATTTAATCCCTTTGGTTCTAGGGTTTGGAGGCGATGAATCCAAAAGGCTTCTCTTTTTTTGAGCATTTTACACCCGTTTCCTCCTCTCCGGGGCAGTGACACGCGCTCTATTATCTGGAGGCGCAGCCGGGAGATGGCATGTCGGTGTTTCTCAAAATGATACGGAATGGGAAGTAATAGATTTTTCTTTCTAATGGTTGATTTATGTTTGCAGAAACGGTCTTTCATCCTCATGGAGGTCTCACCGACATACACAAGACCACAGGGACACTTCAAGAGATAGACCACGAAATTGCTGTTACAGGTAAAGAAGCCATTTATTTTACATGTTTCCCCTGTGTACGGGTGGGTGAAGTGTTCTCCTTTAATAGCACTAGAGCAGTGTATACATTGAAGGCATGGATATGTCCCATTCTTGGGTGTTGAGAGCGTGGCCTGGCGTAGAGGGTGTCTGTCGCTACCTACATCAGCCCTGACTAGGATGTCTCGAATATTTTTGCACCTTTTGTAGCATATCATAGGGGGAGATTGGAATTCCGTAACATTGGGGTAAGCTCTGCTGAGAATACTCCAATGTTTGTTGAGGTCAGTCCTGCATTTATTGATCCAAGGGTGGTATTTCACCACAAAGGGAACTCGTGGCTGTTTATCACTAGTAGTGGTGGAGCTGTCTTTAGGCGGTTTCGCCTGTTGTGTATTTAATAGGTCTTGCGGATAACCTCTGTTACAAAATTTATCTAGCATTTCTTCCTGACGTGCTGTTTTCATATTGGTGTCAGACACTATCCTATTTGCGTGTGGCGGGGAGACATTCGAACCCTCGAACAATTCATGCAGTATATCAACTCTGTGTGGAAGGAGCTGCAGTTCGCCGTGCATTTAGATGTGTCTAAAATCAATTTCCTCGACACATGGGTTATAAAGGATGAGAAGGGGCAGATACATACAGACCTGTACACCAAGAATACTGACCGCACCAGTCTGCTGCACTTCACCAGTAACCATCCGCCTGCAGTCAACAAATCACTCCCCTATTCACAACTCCAGAGAGTGAACAGGATAGTGTCCGACACCGACATGAGAACGGCACGTCAGGAAGAAATGCTAGATAAATTTTGTAACAGAGGTTATCCGCAAGACCTATTAAATACACAACAGGCGAAACCACCTAAAGACAGCTCCACTACTAGTGATAAACAGCCACGAGTTCCCTTTGTGGTGAAATACCACCCTTGGATCAATAAATGCAGGACTATACTCAATAAACATTGGAGTATTCTCAGCAGAGCTTACCCCAATGTCACGGAATTCCAATCTCCACCTATGATATGCTACAAAAGGTGTATAAATATTCGAGACATCTTAGTCAGGGCTGATGTAGGTAGCGACAGACATACCCTGCGCCAGGCCACCCTCTCAACACCCAAGAATGGGACATATCCATGCCTTCAATGCATACACTGCTCGAGTGCCATTAAAGGAGAACACTTCACCCATCCATACACAGGGGAAAAATTTAAAATAAATGGCTTCTTTACCTGTAATAGCAATTTCGTGGTCTATCTCTTGAAGTGTCCCTGTGGTCTTGTGTATGTCGGTGAGACCTCCATGAGGATGAAAGACCGTTTCTGCAAACATAAATCTACCATTAGAAAGAAAAATCTACTACTCCCCATCCCATATCATTTTGAGAAACACCGACATGCCATCTCCCGGCTGCGCCTCCAGATAATAGAGCGCGTATCACTGCCCGGAGAGGAGGAGACAGGTGTAAAATGCTCAAAAAAAGAGAAGCCTTTTGGATTCATCGCCTCCAAACCCTAGAACCTAAGGGGTTAAATCGTGATTATGATTTAAATAGTTTTCTGTAAGTTACAGTGTGCAGTAACCCTTTCAACATGTTCCCTCTTTCTTTCTTTCACAGAGAACTTGACTCCAATCCATGTCATTTAGTGCTTGATCAGGGCGTAAGTGTACCACGCAAAATTGTAGCACCTCTGCATTCAGTGTTTTACATCATTATATAAGGTTTAGCAAAATGTGGCACTGTAAAGCATGGTGCACTGAGAATTAATTATGTTCTTTTTTTTCCTTTTTCCTTCTGTATAAGTTTGCTACAGTTTCTAGCATCCAGTATGGAACATTATACTATAATAATATTATGATGATCAATAGAATGTAGCACTGCAAAGCATGGTGCCCTGTTAAGCAATGATAGTTATCTGTTCATCCACTTGTTTAATCATTATCTCTGCATTGTTGTGTCCTCTGTTTACAACGTTGTCATGGTAACCTGATGTCATTTCCGGCTCCACCGAGGGCTATTTAAATTGTTTGCAACTTGTATCCATTACGTTTGACAAAGGCTCACAGTAGCCGAAACGCGTCACTTACCACCTGTATGTGACCATTAAACCTACTTGAAATTACTATTAGAGCGAGTGCTGGTCCTTACTATACAACTATCTGTGGATCTTCTCCGGGACACGCACACCGCATCACTGAGAGCAGAAGTGCCGCTTGTATCTTCACACACACACACTTGAAATTTAACGATATAAACAACCCGCAGTTTACTGAATAAGAATATACCCGGCGAGCAAAAATGCTGTCCCCCCCAGATTAATTGAGGTTCCTACACCCAGTGCTTGAAGTGGGCCGGAACGCGGCGGTACTCAGTACCGCCACTTCCAAAAATTGCCCTGGAGAGTACCAGCACCTCTCCGTGCGCCCAGTACGTGGGTTTCCGGTACCGGAGCGCAGCGGAGAGCTGGCAGTATCTCCTCCCTAATGTCGTTGGCTGGGCAGCTAGTGGAGGGGGGCGGGTCGTTGCAGAGTACGGCTCAGGCTGGCGCAGGCAGGGAGTTGACCTCACGTTAGGTGACGTCAACTCCTTCCCGCGCGCCTGTGTGGAGCGATCAGTGCGGCGACCAGTGACTGGTCCTCCTTGGAGTCAGGAGTCGGACGGTGCAGCAAAGAACATCGACTTTGCTTTGGAATCCAACTTCTGAAGAGTACTGGTGAGTGACAGGCACCCCCCCTCCCCCCACACACATTAGTTCCTCTCTGTACCAGTACCCCCCCCCCCCCCTGGCAGGGGGGTACTGGTACAGAGAGGAATTAATGTGTGTGATGAGGGGGGGGGGGTCTGATGTGCAGGGGGGGACTGGTACAGAGAGGAACGAATGTGGGGGGGGGGGGGGGTACTGGTACATAGAGGAACTAATATATATGTGTCTGATGGGTGGGTCTGATGTGTAGGGGGCCCCTGCACATCAGACCCCCCCATCACACACATATATATTAGTTCCTCTATGTACCAGGACCCCCCCCCCCCCCCACCGCACATTCGTTCCTCTCTGTACCAGTACCCCCCTGCACATCAGACCCCCCCCCCCTCATCACACACATTAGTTCCTCTCTTTACCAGTACCCCCCCCCCCCACCACCACCACACATTAGTGCCTCTCTGTACCAGTACCCCTCTGCACATCAGACCCCCCCATCACACACATATATATTAGTTCCTCTATGTACCAGGACCCCCCCCCCCCCCCACCACCGCACATTCGTTCCTCTCTGAACCAGTACCCCCCTGCACATCAGACCCCCCCCTCATCACAGACACACACACATTAATTCCTCTCTGTACCAGTACCCCCCTGGCAGGGGGGTACTGGTACAGAGAGGAATTAATGTGTGTGTGTGTGATGAGTGGGGGGGGGGGGGGTCTGATGTGCAGGGGGGTACTGGTACAGAGAGGAACGAATGTGCGGTGGTGGGGGGGGTACTGTACTGGTACATAGAGGAACTAATATATATGTGTGTGATGGGGGGGTCTGATGTGCAGGGGCCCCCTGCACATCAGACCCCCCCATCACACACATATATATATTAGTTCCTCTATGTACCAGGACCCCCCCCCCCACCACCGCACATTCGTTCCTCTCTGAACCAGTACCCCCCTGCACATCAGACCCCCCCCTCATCACACACACACACACATTAATTCAGTATTGGGGGGGGGAGCACCGGCGCCTAATAGAGTACCGGCACCTCTTTTGGCCCACTTAAAGCACTGCCTACACCCATGGTAGAGGGTGTATCTCAAAGAGCCTGAACCAGTGTAGGCCTGAATTCAATATTGGTGCACAAAATGACTGTATTTAAAATCTCTGAATGTAACCCAAATGTATTAAGGGTGTATCTCACAATGACATCTGCATCAAAGGCTGCCAACTAAATTTTTTGTGCCCAAATGAGTGTTTGTTTAACAACTGAATTTGACAGCAGTATATAAGCCTGTAATTTCACACGTGATGCTGCTGCAAAGCCTGAAAATAGTGTTTTTTTGTCAAAAAAGTGTGTTTTTTAAAACCCCAGAAATTGATGGGTGTATTTCTAGCTTAAATTGCACACTGACTAATCCAGATGTTGTAGATTGCCAAAAAAGTCTTTTTTGGTAACAAAATATGAAAGCCGTATATATTAACCACCTCAGCCCCCCTAGCTTAAACACCCTTAATGACCAGGCCACTTTTTACACTTCTGACCTACACTACTTTGACCGTTTATTGCTCGGTCATGCAACTTACCACCCAAATGAATTTTACCTCCTTTTCTTCTCACTAATAGAGCTTTCATTTGGTGGTATTTCATTGCTGCTGACATTTTTACTTTTTTTGTTATTAATCAAAATTTAACAATTTCTTTGCAAAAAAATGACATTTTTCACTTTCAGTTGTAAAATTTTGCAAAAAAAACGACATCCATATATAAATTTTTCTCTAAATGTATTGTTCTACATGTCTTTGATAAAAAAAAAAATGTTTGGGTAAAAAAAAAAATGGTTTGGGTAAAATTTATAGCGTTTACAAGCTATGGTACAAAAATGTGAATTTCCGCTTTTTGAAGCAGCTCTGACTTTCTAAGCACCTGTCATGTTTCCTGAGGTTCTACAATGGCCAGACAGTACAAACACCCCACAAATGACCCCATTTCGGAAAGTAGACACCCTATGGTATTCGCTGATGGGCATAGTGAGTTCATAGAACTTTTTATTTTTTGTCACAAGTTAGCGGAAAATGATGATTTTTTTTTTTTTCTTACAAAGTCTCATATTCCACTAGCTTGTGACAAAAAATAAAAACTTCCATGAACTCACTATGCCCATCACGAAATACCTTGGGGTGTCTTCTTTCCAAAATGGGGTCACTTGTGGGGTAGTTATACTGCCCTGGCATTTTAGGGGCCCAAATGCGTACGAAGTAGTTTGAAATCAAAATCTGTAAAAAATGGCCGGTGAAATCCTTTCGGATTTGTAAGAAAAAAAAAAAATCATCATTTTCCGCTAACTTGTGACAAAAAATAAAAAATTCTAGGAACTCGCCATGCCCCTCACGGTATACCTTGGGGTGTCTTCTTTCCAAAATGGGGTCACTTGTGGGGTAGTTATACTGCCCTGGCATTTTAGGGGCCCAAATGCGTACAAAATAGTTTGAAATCAAAATCTGTAAAAAATGGCCGGTGAAATCCTTTCGGATTTGTAAGAAAAAAAAAAAATCATCATTTTCCGCTAACTTGTGACAAAAAATAAAAACTTCCATGAACTCACTATGCCCATCACGAAATACCTTGGGGTGTCTTCTTTCCAAAATGGGGTCACTTGTGGGGTAGTTATACTGCCCTGGCATTTTAGGGGCCCAAATGCGTACGAAGTAGTTTGAAATCAAAATCTGTAAAAAATGGCCGGTGAAATCCTTTCGGATTTGTAAGAAAAAAAAAAATCATCATTTTCCACTAACTTGTGACAAAAAATAAAAAATTCTAGGAACTCGCCATGCCCCTCACGGTATACCTTGGGGTGTCTTCTTTCCAAAATGGGGTCACTTGTGGGGTAGTTATACTGCCCTGGCATTCTAGGGGCCCTAATGTGTGGTAAGTAGTTTGAAATCAAAATCTGTAAAAAATGGCCGGTGAAATCCGAAAGGTGCTCTTTGGAATGTGGGCCCCTTTGCCCACCTAGGCTGCAAAACAGTGTCACACATGTGGTATCTCCGTACTCAGGAGAAGTTGGGCAATGTGTTTTGGGTTGTCATTTTACATATACCCATGCTGGGTGAGAGAAATATATTGGCAAAAGACAACTTTTCCCATTTTTTTATACAAAGTTGGCATTTGACCAAGATATTTCTCTCACCCAGCATGGGTATATGTAAAATGACACCCCAAAACACATTGCCCAACTTCTCCTGAGTACGGAGATACCACATGTGTGACTCTTTTTTGCAGCCTAGGTAGGCAAAGGGGCCCACATTCCAAAGAGCACCTTTCGGATTTCACCGGCCATTTTTTACAGATTTTGATTTCAAACTACTTACCACACATTAGGGCCCCTAGAATGCCAGGGCAGTATAACTACCCCACAAGTGACCCCATTTTGGAAAGAAGACACCCCAAGGTATTCAATGAGGGGCATAGCGAGTTCATAGAATTTTTTATTTTTTGTCACAAGTTAGTGGAATATGAGACTTTGTAAGAAAAAAATAAATAAATCATCCTTTTCCGCTAAGGCTACTTTCACACTTGCGGCAGAGAGATCCGGCAAGCAGTTCCGTCGCCGGAACTGCCTGCCGGATCAGGCAAAATGTATGCTAACTGATGGCATTAGTAAGACTGATCAGGATCCTGATCAGTCTTAATAATGCCTGATCAGTCGAAAAAATGCATTGAAATGCCGGATCCGTCTTTCCGGTGTCATCCGGCAAAAACGGATCCGGCATTTATTTTTTCACCTTTTTTTCAGTCTGCGCATGCGCATACCAAAGGACGGATCCGGCATTCCGGTATTCTGAATGCCGGATCCGGCACTAATACATTCCTATGGGAAAAAATGCCTGATCCGGCATTCAGGCAAGGCTTCAGTTATTTGCGCCGGAGATAAAACCGTAGCATGCGAAAAAACGACTGAACTGAAGACATCCTGATGCAAACTGAACGGATTACTCTCCATTCAGAATGCATGGGGACATACCTGATCAGTTCTTTTCCGGTATAGAGCCCCTGTGACGGAACTCTATGCCGGAAAAGAAAAACGCAAGTGTGAAAGTACCCTAACTTGTGACAAAAAATAAAAAGTTCTATGAACTCATTATGTCCATCAGCGAATACCTTAGGGTGTCTACTTTCCGAAATGGGGTCATTTGTGGGGTGTTTGTACTGTCTGGCCATTGTAGAACCTCAGGAAACATGACAGGTGCTCAGAAAGTCAGAGCTGCTTCAAAAAGCGGAAATTCACATTTTTGTACCGTAGTTTGTAAAGGCTATAACTTTTACCCAAACCATTTTTTTTTTACCCAAACATTTTTTTTTTATCAAAGACATGTAGAACAATAAATTTAGAGAAAAATTTCTATATGGATGTCGTTTTTATTGCAAAATTTTACAACTGAAAGTGAAAAATGTCATTTTTTTGCAAAAAAATCGTTAAATTTCGATTAATAACAAAAAAAGTAAAAATGTCAGCAGCAATGAAATACCACCAAATGAAAGCTCTATTAGTGAGAAGAAAAGGAGGTAAAATTCATTCAGGTGGTAAGTTGCATGACCGAGCAATAAATGGTCCAAGTAGTGTAGGTCAGAAGCGTAAAAAATGGCCTGGTCATTAAGGGTGTTTAAGCTAAGGGGGCTGAAGTGGTTAAGGGACGGGTCACTGTGAGGGGGGGTCAGTGTTAAGGAGTGTGGGCTGTGGAGATCACTGTTATAGTGGATAGTGTCAATATATTTTAACGACACACACAAACATTAAATTAAATAGATTAAATATACCAGAGCAAAGCCGCATCCTTCAGCTAGCATATATATATAGTAAAGTTATATTTAAGTATTCCCAGTATTTTAATTTTCTTAATTCCTGGAGAATCTCTTTAATAAGTGTATGCAAGTGTATATTTTGGCCGCATGTGTTGAGCTTCTAGAATTAAAAAGTGTATGAACAGATTTTCCATTGTCAGTAGCAGTGTATGTTTTGGCTGCAGACACTGTTCAATTGCTCCATTTATTTCCCAAAAACTTGTTGCAAAGCTTTGACAATTTAGGCCAAGTTCAATCCATCGCTATATTTGTCTCTTGTTCTGCTCTCTTTGAGAAGTCATTATTCCATAACATTCTCTTTAAAAGCAACTCCTACTTTGTTGTACCCAAGATATTCATTTATTACATGCATGGGCATTGCTGACAGATGGGATATGGAAAATGGAATGAGGCCCCTTTCCAAGTTTT